>NC_056748.1:762047573-762282573 GCF_019279795.1 Protopterus annectens | reverse complement strand
GTTTGCATGGCTCCCACCCTATGATATTGTACAAATAGAAGCTTCTAACAATTAACTAGCAATTGATTACATGCCGAAAACAAATTACTGTAGACAGTTTTGCTTTTTTTTGTTTTCATTTCTGGCTGTAAGTCTTGGCAGTGTCTGGCTGTTTTCATCACTATACAATAATTACACATTGTTTTTTATTGGAAAGCTATCATAGCTTTTGATTATCTGCATTCAGCTTTTAACATTCAGAATCTTCAGTCAGTTAATCTTCATCCGGGAGATCTAAGTTTATTCATTCATGTAATTACTAACCAAATAATAATCTCCAGGTAAAAGTGATGCTTTTACAGGTAATGCAGCAACACTATGTTTAAGTGAGTTGTTGGGATCACCATATTATACAGATGTATGCTGAGGCAACCAAACCCCAAACTGTAGAATGAAGATTATAAGCAGTTTATAGTCTTATGGGGCACTGCTATACTGTCGGATATTACTGCATCATTGAGAGGTTCCAATGTCTAGGGGTCCAATCCTGACCTTTTGTTACTGCCTGGGTCAATCTATATATTATACCACATTCATTTATCCTTCCTTGGAGTGATTTATTTTCCTCCTACCACACACAACATACTAGTTGATTGGCTATTGCCTTACACCATGTGTGGGGAGCCAAAAGGCTTTGGTATGCTGGCTGGACATTGGGTTGCCCTTTGGCAGGGGATCCCCCCGTTATAAAGAATACTGCAAGAGTGAACAGAAGGACATCTACTGTCATGGTAAGATTTTACACAACTCTTCTTAGGCACTATGTAGCATATGGCTGTCCATCCTTTGCACTAAATTGACTGTGTTATTTTCTTCATAGTGCCTAAGAAAGTTAATTTGTATAAAAAGCCTTTTGTTTGTAAAAGGTACACTGTACATCACACATATGCTCCCCACACATGGCGTATGACATAAAGGTGACATCTGGATGTACCACCCTCAGAACTGAAAAGCCCCAGTAGGAATGACAGTTCATGGATAAAAATAGGTAACAAACACATCCAGAAGGAAAAAGGACCAGGGGGAGGAGTGAGGGAGGGAGTGAATACTGCTACAGCGAAGAGAAGGACATCTACTGTTATGGTAAGATTTTACACAACTGTTCTAAGTCCTTCCACATCACTGTTGCAGTATGCTTTACAACAGGGAGAGTACAAGAGCTAAGAAGGAGGCTGGGAGGAGGAAGGGCCAGCAAAGCCCTCTAGGAAGCCGTGGAGAAGGGCCTTGGCAAAGCCAGCTCTGGGCCTAGAAATCACATCCAACGTATAGTGCTCAGTAAACGTGTGCACAGAAGCCCAGGTTGCTGCCTCAAGAATAGAATTAGTATTGGATTCCTTGAGAAAAGCACCAGAGGAAGCCATAGCTTTAGTGGAATGAACTTTAACAGAAGAAGGACGACTCTTGCCATGAAAAGAATAGCAAAAAGAAATGGCTTCAGATGTTCAAGAAGAAATAGTTTGCTTTGAAACAACTAAACTTAAAGACCAAGGATGAAAAGAAACAAACAGCTGGTCTGATTTGCAAAAAGCTTTAGTCGTATCCAAATAATACCTAAGTTGTCTATGCAAATCCAAGTTGTGCGAAACCTCACTAGCAGACTGAGGAGAAGGGAAAAAAGTGGGCAGATGAATAAACTGATTGAGAGACAACTCATTAACCACTTTGGGCTTAAAATAAGAACTGGCATGAAGGGACACCCTCTCCTTATGGAAAACTAAAAAAGGACAAACTGACATAAGGGCTTGCAGCTCAGATACCTGTCTAGCAGAAGGAAGGGCCAAAAGAAGAACAGCCTTTCAAGAACAATGCTGTAAGGAAGCTGAAACAGCAGGATAAAAGGATCCAGAGTCAGTTTCTCTAAAACAAAATTAAGGTCCCAGAAAGGAGGGGCAGGCTTCCTGGGAGTCCTAATGTGAAGGACACCTTTAAAAGACTATTTGGCCTCTAATCTAGAGGCTAATGTGAGAGTCAAAGGCAGACAAGCATAGATAGCTGATATGTGGGCCTTAGCAGAAGAATAGGCCAACCCAGCATTGAGCAACTCACACAAATAAGAGATAACCAGCAGATGAATAGGCCTTCAGACCGATGATGGAAGGTGGCATTCAGACTGGCGGCAAAGAAGTTCTGAGGATGATACTTCCTGATGTCACCTTTATGTCCTACAACTTGCATAGGGAGCATACATGTCATATACTGCATACTCTTTACAAGGCTTTGGTATACTGGCTGGACGTCAGGCTGCCCTTGGCAGGGTATCCTCCCAATTTAAAGAATACTGCAACAGTGATATGGAAGGACATCTTCTGCTGTATAGTATTACTGTGCAATAAATATACAAAGAAATGTGTACACTGTATGTGGTCACCCACCTTTCACCATAATTTGACTGCATTGCTATCTGCAGAGTACCCATCAAGTACAACTGGCTGTTTCCTATTGCTGTTCACAGTACACAAAATTATTACTGTTTGCATAGTACATAAAATACTATTACTGTGTTACTGTCTGTACAATATCCAGCCTGATATTACAGTATCTTGTTTTCCATAACACCTAGAGCTGCTGTATCTTGTTATTGCCAACAAAATTCTCAAACTGCTATTACTTTAGCTTGGTCTGCCCAATACCCTTAAAGCCATAAAATTGACTCCCCTATCAGTCTACTCTAAAACCATCTGTTGACAGCCTATTAACATTAGGTAAACTGAGACAGTGCACTAACTGCCTCATATTCGTAGCCATCCCATTACTGTTACCGAACAATGAGACTCCTTGTGAGGTGAAGGTATATATATATATATATATATATATATATATATATATATATATATATATATATATATATATATATATATATATATATACCTATTTAAACTGGAGGCATGTCTCTCATGTCACCTAGCTGACAGAACACATCACACTGCTGTACCACTGCCTAACAACACAAACACTTAGCCTACATAATCTGAGGTATTAACATCCGGACAAAATGTATATTCTAGGATTAAGAACATTTCAGGTAGAAAAATTAATGGTAAATTATTTCATTCCATGGGAAGGTTTTAATGTGTTTCTTGTGGGGTGGTTTATATTGTAGGGTGTGGGTGTACTCCTGTGAGGTGGTATGTTGGACAGACAAAACTAATGGTAAAAGTTAGAATTCTTGAACATCTGGGACATATTAGAAATAGGAATTTGGATAGCCCAGTAGCTGAACACTTTATTAATGCACATGGGGGTTCTGATGTTAGTTTCTTCTTTAGTGTGTTGGCTACACCTTTTCTTGCGGGTCTATATTAGAACATCGAAGTTTCAAAACTTGGAATGTTCTAATATCGACCCCTATTCAGCAAACGCTGACAACATCGAACATGCAGAACAGAAAATTTTTCCCTAGGGAAAAGATTTGCTGTCCCAAACACATACATACAACACAAGCACACCAAACATGCAGCAATCCACACACATACACCTAAAATCTTACATCTAACCCTACACTAAACTGTACATACACCACTAGCTGTCCATTTACCTTAACCCAAACCCTAACCCTAAGGCACATCACTATCGCACACTCGCCTCACCCGCGCCCTAACTCTAACTCACCTACCCTGTCCTAACCCTCATGTCCACACAATCGCACACATACCTAACCCATGCCCTAACCCTCACGTCCATGCAATCGCACACATACCTAATCCATGCCCTAACCCTAACTCACCTAACCCATGCACAATCGCACACTTACCTGAACCCGACCCGTAACTTTCCACCACAGCAATATAGAAAATAGCGAAGTGACAGAAACAGACAACCAAATTATTTCCCTAGGAAAAACATTTGGTTTTTCTGTAGCTTTGCTATTTTTGGCGTTCGTTGAATAGGGGGTCGATATTAGAACATTCAAAGTTTTGAAACTTCGATGTTCTAATATAGACTCTTTCTTGCTGGGGGGGATTTTTAACTAGTTTGTTAAAAATGGAAAGCAGGTTCATTCCGAATTATAATACTTTAAAACCTAAAGGTATGGATCCGTTTGTGAATTTAAATGTATAAGTTATAATATTGTATATATGATGTTTTGTAACTTACTGTATATGGAAATATATTTTACCACTTTTTAAGGGGTGTCTCCTGAGTGTATTTTTGGGATATTTTTGTGTTGCTGTGTGTTTGGATTTGTTCTACATCATGTATTTGGAGGGAGCATCTGCTGTTCTCTGTATTTTCAGGGTGGATACTAATATGGAGTCTGCTGGCAACAAGGTATTTTTCCAAGACTGGTTGCAGGAAAGGAAAGACAAATTGTCAGGTATGGATCCCTTGACTGGTTTAAATCTATGGGATTTTCACAGTTATTTTGAACAGCTAGAAAAATATATGGTGAAGGAACTGACTTTATTCTATGATACTATGTTGTTGGACAAGTATCTGGAAATGAATATTACCCCTAGGGGTCTCAGTTTAGATAAACTACCTGCTTATGACTGACAATGAGGCTGATTTACTGGAGGAGTGGAAGCAAGTTTCTACTCACTGTACTCTTAGTTGGCTGAAACTTTAGGTCAACAGGAACCAGAGACAGTATGAGAAGGTTCATAGTAACATTGATGCGTTACAGGAGGCATTGGCCAAGGAAACAGCTGAACAGCCCTATATTGAGTGTATGAAGGGCATTAAAGTTGAGAAAGAGTTTGTAGAGCAGAAGAAAAAGAAACTCAACCATGATATAATGGACTTTGGTAAAGATCAAATATTCCTATGGCAACGAAAACCAGGAAGAAGAGGGCGGGCTATCACCAGAGTCACTGGGGATAGGTCTTTCACATCACGTGACTCTTCACTTTCATCTGGATCTGAAATGCAGGCTAGGAAGAAGAATGTTTTGTTTCAGGACATTAGACAACTAAATGAGATGGGACAATCACTCCAGAAGGCTTTTCAGTCCAAGGAGAGAGGCCAGAATTGGAAAAATCGTGGTGGCAGGAGGAAGTAGTGAAAACAAAGTGTTTTGGCGATTTAGTTAAGAAGCTACTGTGGACACATCTTGGGTGGCATATAGTAAGTACTTTGATAAACAAACTGTGAGTGATGCTCATTTTTGTAGTAACAATGAAGAAAACAGGGTATGTATGCTTGGTTAGCTGCTTATTATAAACTTGTCAAATGCCACCATTACGAAAGACCTTGAAAGTTTGCTGCTAAAGGGAAGCAAGTTTGTTCCTACTTGTTTTCCACCTTTGGCAGATGTTATTTTGGACATTAAAAAGTTTTGTAGAAAATTGTATTTACGAGTGTATTTTGAAGGAAAACAAGCACTTGTTGAAACTGACAATGTTTAAATGTTTGATACTGAAGATTCTTTGCTTGACATGTCTAAACATGAAAGTGAATTGGTAGATATTTTTTCTGAAAATGAAAGTGAAGGGTAAGTAGGTTATTTTACTGGTTATGGGAAATTAAAGGTGCCTCATTTTTCTTATTCTAGTACTTTCATTCCCCCTAAATGTTCTAACATTGTTCAAAGTTTCGAAAGGGTATTATGTAAAAAGTGGAACTTAAATGCCATAACTTTGTCAGATCTAAAAAAGTGTATAACTTATCTAGGGGGTGAATGGGATACTTTAAAGTCATGTAGAAGTTCAGAATGTGATATTAAATTTTGTCAGGCTGACAAGGGGGATAACTGGGTGTTGTTTTCCAAGGAGAAGTATGATAAAATGGTGTCTGATTTGTTAGCTGGTCCAGAATATGAACAGTCAGTTAAGAGAAATTTTGGATAAAGGGGAAAGACTTGTTTTTTTCACAAAGAGGAATATAAGTAAGTTGTATGTTAAACATCCCAAAGACCCTATTTTTATACCATCCCTAAAGTGCACAAGAATCTAAATGACCCTCCCCACCGGTAGACCAATTGTGGCAGGTGTGGGGTCATTCATGCAAAATATTGGGATTTTTTTGGATTTTCATTTAAAGAACTTTCTATCTAAAATTCCTTCCCATATTAAGTGCACTGCTGATATTTGTCAATAAGTGAAGAAAATTCAGTGGTGTAAAGATTTTTACTGGGCTATAGTAGATATTAAAGCTTTATACATAAATATTAAAAGAAGGTGGGGAATAGAAGCAGTTCTTTGGATGTTAGGGGAGGGACCACGTACAGCCTTTCTGGTGGAAGTATTGGAATTTTGTTTAACCCATAATTATTTTTGTTTTGGGGGTGATTATTTTTTCCATAAAGAAGGCACAGTGATAGGGGCTTCTTGTGGCCTTTTTTTGATAATAGATTTATTTATTCTACGGATTTTTTTGCAAAGAATGATATTTTGTATAATTGTTACATTGATGATTTAATTTTTATATGTAGGGGAATTTGGATGAGTTTTCTGTATTTATTGATCAGTTAAACCAGAATGAATTGGGGTTGCAGTTTACTTTTACTGTGGATAGAATAGATATATAATTTCTGGATGTGGAATTTTATGTTAAGGAAGATTTGAAGGTAGAACATAAACCCAGTGTGAAGCCTACTGCAGTTAATAATTTTTTACAGGCCAGTAGCATGCACCCATCACATCCTGTGGAAGCATTGCCTATTGGAGAATTTTAAAGGATTTATGAGAATACTTCTGATAATAATTTGGTGGAAGAAGAGTTCATGAAGGTGTAACGGAAACTGTTGCAAAGGGGTTATTCTAGTGTTAGTCTGAAAAAAGCTAAGGATAGTGTGTCAAAGGCGGGGAGGCAGCAGCTGTGGTAGGAGACATAATAATTAAGATGGCTTTGAAAAGCATCATTCAGATCAGGATACTGATAGGCAGGACAAAGTATTATTTTTGTTACCAGATTTTCTCCATTTTCTGATATTTTGAGGAGGTCAGTGAAAGATTTGTGGCCAGTGGTATGTGAAGATGAGCAACTAAAGCATCTTTTCCCTTCACATGCCACATTTTCTTATCAGAGGTATTTAAATTTAAGGGAGTTGCTAGGTTTTAGGAAGGTTTCTTTCCAGGGGGCTAGTATGGGTTCCTTCCCTTGTGGAAGATGTAAAGTATGTTCTAGGATTAAGAACATTTCAGGTAGAAAACTTAATGGTAAATTATTTTGTTCCATGGGAAGGTTTTAATGTGTTTCTTGTGGGGTGGTTTATATTGTAGGGTGTGGGTGTACTCCTATGAAGTGGTATGTTGGACAGACAAAACTAATGGTAAAAGTTGGAATTCCTGAACATCTAGGACATATTAGAAATAGAAATTTGGATAGTCCAGTAGCTGAAAACTTTATTAATGCACTTCTTTAGTGTGTTGGCTACATCTTTTCTTGCTAGGAGTGGAATTATTTTTAGCTAGTTTGTTAAAAATGGAAAGCAGATTCATTCTAAATTATAATACTTTAAAACCTAAAGGTATGAATCTGGGTATGAATTTAAATGTATAAGTTATAATATTGTATATATGATGCTTTGTAATTTATTTCATATGGAAAATATTTTACCCCTTTTTAAGGGTATGTTTGTTTAAGCAGGTTCTTATAGCAGATTATTGGGTGATGAGATGATTGTTTAATTGGAGCAGTTTGACATAAAATGGGAATGATTGGTGGCTTATGTTATTCCTTGAAGGCTGTTTGCCAAGTTACCAGAAGCATCATTAAAAGGTGGAGTTTGTTTCCAGTGACTACCTCCTGAGTGTATTTTTTTGGGTATTAACATCCTTCCAAAGCCTTATAGGCCTCTTAAACAGTGCACCATGGTATATTAATCTCAGTAACATATTCATACTTCATTTACTATACACACAGCACCTCCTGCTGCCACCACAGAGAAGAGTCACTCTAGCAGGTTGTGTAAGGTCATAGGGCTATTAGAGATGTTTCCTTACATGATAACATTCTAGTCATATATGATTCTATAATCGGACAAACTGATGCACCCAGCTGAGGAAGAATACAATTACACTTATCAACTTTCCAGGATCTAGTTTTTGTGATGTAACCAGGGCAGAGAGATACCTTCATCCTAAGTATGTTTATAACTTGATAATTGCACAAATGGGAGTAAACAATCGTAGATGTTCCACTTTGGGAGATTTGAAAATAGACAGGCTTGAGATCTCAGTGTATGTGTCTAAGGCTGATAAACAGCTAGTCTTGACTACCAACTTGCCGTTACTATGAATTATGCCACAATACAAGGAAAAAAAAAATAACTGACTTCAACAATTGTCTCCGCAACTTGTTTTACTCTAGGGAGACCTAATATGTGTCAGCTTGGAAGGGGATGGTTAACAGTTATGCAGTGTTTGGGGAGGATGGCTTGCACCTGTCAACCACGCTACTGCATTTTGGCTATGATAATCTGCATCCCCATAGTGTCTTTTTAGACAGAGTCAGTCTCCCAGTTAGTCCTCCTCACACTTGAAAACATACACACATCTCTAATTACAGAAATTCTATTCCAGTATAGTGGCAATATGTCTTCTACACCTTGATTTAATACATATCCCTCATTCAGTCTACATGGTGAATGCAGATGTGCTTCTAGTGGGGTCACATATGTAATCATTCAAAGTCCACTCACTTTATGATATATACAGCAAGATAATGAAGTAAAACTCCTGTATATACTGGTGTCTATAGGCAAGATGAACTACCAAATCACTGCTAACTATAGAACCCTCTCCATGTCTGCTTCAACAGATGATGCCTTCCTTAACAAATTCAAATCCTTACATGTTGAAACCAACATAATCATTTTAGGGCATTTCTACTACCTGTTCATAAACTGGCAACAATACATCACAAACAAAATATATGCACAGTGGGTCCTGGACATCATTAATACTAATGTCCTGATCAGATAGTACTCTCCCCTATTTGGGGCTCACATATATTCAACCTGGTTCTTACAAACATCCTGTAGCGTTCCCCCTTATTAGTCAAATCATACAATTGTACCATTATAGTCTCCATTAAGGATGTGGCCCTAGATAACTCTGCCCAATTCTATTATATTCATGGTCTCCTCCAGGGTAGTCATCTAGCTATCTCTGATGAACAAACCGATTTTAAAGCTACCAACCTCATCAGGACCCATTTACTAAAGCGGCCAAATATACCCTATTTTTACTCCTACATTGACTCCTACACTGAGATGCTTGACAATGCTCACCACAAATACAGTGCCAAATTTAGGAGCAGGCCCCCTAAGGTGTAACCCTGGTATCTGTCACAAAAGAAAATATTGTTAGCCTAGCTATCTGGAATTTTGTGAATAATTAGATGTCATTTGTGAATAGTAATATTATTCGTATTGAAGTGTGACAGAGGGAGATACTGCTAGCACAGCTGTCTGGAATTATGTGTGTCATTTGTGAATATCAACATGATTCAGATGCTTGTGTCACAAATGTATTAGAACTGTATGTTATGTGTATATCAAACTGCTGGTACAGAAGTGTGTGAAAAGGGTTTGTACAGTACTGAGCTTAAAGATGTATCCACAGTGTACCATTCTGGAAAAGAACAGAAATGTATATAAACTATTGTAACTGTGTAAATGTATCTGTTTTAACAGTAGGAACCCAAACATAGAAGGTTAACTTGCAAAACTTCAGAAAAAAATAGTTGAAATTAAATTATTTTATAACTGTGCCATAAAAAGAGATATTATGTTTCACTTTGAGTGCAACAGGAGACATAATGTCTAGAACGCAAAGTTTTTTGTATTGTCTTTAAATGTAGAGGAATGTAAATTATTTTACAACTTCCATCATTTGCCAAAAGATTGAAGGTCTATGTGTTTTTGCAGGTAGATGCTAAAATCAATGGTTGTGAGGCTGGGATAGTCAGATGACAAGAAGTTATGTCATGCTGCAAGTATCCCAGCAGCAATATTTGAGATATTAATTTAAGAGCTCTCTGAGAGAGGTAGTGCAGTTTGTTTTTTTGACCTGACAGCATAAGCTGGGAAACCCACTTACCACATCAGTCTTGCCTTGCTATGAGTAAATAAGTCTAAGGTACAGTAATTTCTCTTAGATACACTTAGGAATGCAGTGAAGTATAGCTTAGATGTTCTCTTTATTTATTTGAGACTTTCCTGTAATGTTGTTTTAAATAGTTCCTGTGATTTTGTACTCTGAAGTTACTGTGATTATTTACTGAGTATTTTCTTGTTGTTTTATTATTTATTATTAAATATATTTAAACTTATCATTGTGGCTGATATTTGTGAGACATATTTTACGCTTTTAGAGTACTTGCATATCTATTTGGTGACACTGTGCAGACCACTCCTAATAGCCTTGCTCTTGGTCAAACTACCATTTGGATTAATAGTAACATTACACAGTATGATTGGGCACCCTTTCGTAAGGGCCTTAAAGTAGCTAAGTAGAGGCTGGTGGCAGTATAGTCTTTGCAGAAGGGGGTATAGCTAGTAAACCTGTGCCAACCTTTCCCAGGTGTGTATGTGTGTGTATAAATCAAACTTCAAAGTGTGTGTGTGTCAGCTACTTGGGCAGGGACATGAACCACTGGTTGGACAGAGAGGGTGCTGGAGGTCTTGGCTTGGCCACTCAGCTGAGATCTCAACCCTATAGCTGTGCCAGTGGGGAGTCTTATTTGGGATTTGGAGAAAAAGGGAGAAACAAGCCCTGGACTGACTGTGGTCTCTGTGTGCTCATAAGGGAAATTGCACTTTATTGTGTGTGTACTTGTCATCCTCCCAGTGTGTACATCCCCCACTATTGCCACTGGTGAGGATTGAAGCTCCTTGATTACTGGGCCAGTGCTGTGGCATCACATATTAATTGGTTGGCAGTGGTGGGATATCCACATACTAGGATTCAGTGGTGTGGATATTGAATTCCTGTAGCCTGTAAACAGTGGTCACTAAGGGAGTTGTTTGTACTCTCAATCAGCCACACAGTGAACATTCAGAGTTTCACATCACAATAGTTTTATTTTTTTGTTAGCTTAGTTAATCAGGGAGAGCAGGCAAGGATGTCAGCAGAGGAGTATGGCAATCTGACAAGGAGCCATTTGGCTGACATGTGCCAAGACAAAGGACTGATGATTGCCAACCTGACTAAAGCAGAGATGATTGCAGCCTTAGTCACAGTTGCATCACAGACCAGCAATCAGGAGGACAACCAGACTGGCCTTGAAGATATACAACTCTCAGAAAATGGACAGTTCAACCATTTCACAGAGGACTTAAAAATCCATCTGGAGTTAAAGAGACTTGAACTGGAGGCCAAATGTTTGGAAATAGAAGCAGCAGAGAGACCGAGACATCTGAAAGCTGAGGAAAATGATAAATTACTGGGCTAGTGCTGGGGTGTCACAGCCTCAATAAACACTGTAATAAATAAGAACAAGCTATTGCCTCTAAAGTATAATTTCAAGTTTCCTCACTCTAAGAGCAGTCTTAGCAAGATAAGTAAGAATCAATATATCAATACCTGCAAACCAAGTAAAATTACACCTTGTCACTTCACCCAAAGATAACCATAAAGCCTTTGTTACCTGTGTCGGAAATCTGAGAAACAACAACCAGAAGTGCACCCAACCAGTCTCAACAGTATGAACCACATTGACCCTGAGAATCTTGAAAATACGCTAGCAGAAAAATGTGGTTCAAAAGTTTGACCCTCCCTCCATCCAGTTTGCACATCTACTATAATTACTCTGAGCAAAACCTAAAAGCTCTCTTTAAAATCAAAAACACTAGCTATGTGGGTCCAGATGTCAGGCTGTCTCCTTGTAAGCAAAAAAAATGACTCACTGACTCCTCCTTATTCAGTCTTAACCTCTCCAGTGGGCACATGCTCAAGGCCTGAAGAATAACTATTGTGGTACCCCTTCACAAGGTTGACCCTACCAATGGTCATTGAAACTACAGACCAATTAACCTTATAATTTGCAAAGTAATGGAACATAAATATGTAGTCCATAAATAAGACTTTTGGCATCTCACAAGCTCTTGACTCAAACCAATATAGCTGCTTAGTGAACCTGGTAGATTTCCTTGAGAGAGTCACTCTGTCACTGGACGATAGCAAACCTATGCGCACTGCCTATTTCGACAAAAGCAAACCTGTACATGCTTCTGACATGGATTAAGCCATAGTCCTTAATACTATTCTACACTGTCATTACTGAGAAAATAATCCAATTAAATACAAGTCCGGTGTAACTCAATGGACAGCAAACTGGTTTAAATACAGCACAGGCACACACAGTCAGGGTTGATGATACACTTTCTTTCCAAAGACTGTCAATAGTTGTAGTAGCATTTCCTAGGGTTCCTTGCTGAGGCCACTAGCTTTGGGCATATACTTTGGTGATGTCCAAGCTGATCTTAAGGGTCTCTTGCTAAATAAACTTGCTGATGATGGACAGGTAATCAATTCACCGGAAGACACTCCAGGTGCAGTTAATCATTGACAAGATCCCTATTCAAATCATAGCTAGCTACAGGCCCCCAGATTTGACTCAAGATGCCCATTCCAACTATCTGGACCTCTTTGAATCTATCAAGATTCAACCCTTTACCCTGATCCTGGGTGACTTTAACTACCCAATCATCGACTGGAAAAAAACTACTCATGCCAGGACACGAATGCCCAGATATTCCTCGATTTTATCAATGCAAATGCCTTGGAACAGCTAGTTAATACCCCTACAAGAGGTGATATTATTTTGGACTTGGTATTAACCAATATGAGTAACCCATGCTGCACCCCTACAGCATCATCCTCCCTGGTAAGATCTGATCATAAAATGTTCACTTTCGAAGTCACCATCTCCCCTGACCCCTGTCAAGCTAGGGTCAAACAAAAAAAACTTCTCCAAAGCTGATTAAAACCTCCAGAGAGATGGTATAAACAGCTTCACAGCGCCCTTCCCCTCTCTAGGAACTGGCACCAATGTCCAAATCTACACCAAAGTACTATACAAGCATTTATATAGATGCATGGAATCAAGAATACTCGAAAGGACAAAATCATCCTCCGCAAGGAAGAGTAAACATGTCTGGTGGACATCTGCAATAAATAAACTATATAACTAAAGGAAAAAATTGCTGTCCAGGACCAAGAAGAAGCAGGTTCCATTTGGAAGCAATCTCACATATATCCTCAATCTCAAAGGAAGCACACAAATCTATTCAGAACTGGTGGTCAAGGACACCACATACACAAATGCTGTAGATCTCACCAACCTATTGGCTGACAGATTTAGCAAAACTTCACCCCTCTCTCCCCCCATCAGTAAATCTGGACATCCATACTACCTGCCCCCATCCCTTATCTCTATGGAACAGGTCATCACTGCCCTCTCAAAGGCAAAAAAAATATAGCCTCCATGGGACCCGATAACATCCCAGGCTGATTTGTGTCCCAGAGACTCCCCCCATCTGTGGAATAGACTCTGTCTCCATGTCAAGCAGAGTATCTTATTATCACTTTTTAAGAGCAACCTGGATAACTGGATGGGAAACAGAAAATACACCCCTGGGATTCCACCTGTGTCCTTGCTGGACAGGGGGGCTTTGGTTGCTGACTTGTATAAACATTGGCTAAACTCTTGGCTAGGCTTATAAGGGCCTCAGGGCCAATAGCCTATTGACTTCCTATGATCCTGTGATCCTAAGATAATTCTGTCCTTCAAAAAGGGCCTAACCTACACAAACTGATGGTATAAGGACTAAGGACTAAAACTCAACACAAAAAACTGCAATATTGCTCTCTTTAGGAAACAAGAACACCCCAGCACCTACCACATAAATGATACCCCTAAAACGAGATCCTGCATTAGGGACTTATGCAGACAATGAAGTTTGTTTCAATTAGCACGTATCAACTATCATTAGGAAAGTCTTTTAGCTTGTTCGGCTAGTTACTAAGGGTATATTTTCTAAGTCCAAAGAAATTCTTCTCTCAACTCCTCCCTTATAAGGCCTACAGTAGAATATAACGATCCCTATAGCATGTATCTATCCAGAAGTATTGCCCAAGTAAAAAAATAAAAGAGATAAATGCCCTCATCAAAAAATGTTCAAGCTTGAGTTTCTCAAGCTATACAGATTATGTAAAAGCCCTACCACTATACTTTGTCTCTAACTTCAATGTGGTGACATCTGCATGGCCTTCAAGTTGCAAACAATCCTATCGTGTATGACCACTTACATTTTAATAAAACTAGTAACATTGCAAATACCCATTCTAGGGACATGTAGCTGCATTGCACTATAAACAGAAATTGTTAAGAAGATTAATACTACTTCTGTAACTCCCATCCCTGATCCTGAGCTGCATATGCTGGCAAATATCCATCCATGTCACCAGTACAGTGAGCTGAACCCAATCCCCTTTCCCTGCCCCTGGGAATGGTGAGCTGGGATTATCCACTCTCTCCCATCATTCTCACTCAGCCATTCCAATGCCCACATCAATAATGTAACACAGATCAGCTGTCTCATAGTCAGCGCTCATCTCCCTATAATATGGGACTCAGCCAATGTGGGGATCACATTTTGTAGAGCATTTACTGTATGGCAAAAATGACATAAAAAAATATGAAAGTTTTTTTCTTGGATTAATCTTGTGTGGCTATATTATACAAATTTCAAACATTTTTTTCTAAAATTGCAGTCAGAAAATGCAATGGCTGGTGTTCTGTATAACAATGCTAGGAGAACTAGCAGAAACTAGCAATCTCAAGTTACTTTACCTGAGGCAGTGAGGGCAGAAGGAATGTAATGTTTTAGAGAAGATGTACATAGTGAAAAGGATGTACAGAGAAATAAGGAAAATGAGAAGAGAACAGAGGTGTACACTATGAAATAAAATAAGTCTAATGGAAAGAAAACTGGTCTTTTGCTCTGTCTGTAGAAGATACTAAGATAAGAAATACTGTCAAAGGAAACTAGAAGAAAGGAAAATGCAGTAAAAATTAATATTTTGTGAAATATAAGTCTTCTAGACAGTACTAGTTAATATGAACACTTCAGACTGAAAATAATATTAGAACTCTACTGTACATGGGAACTCATGGATATATTACTAATGAATTTATGTCTAACTCTGAACAAGCAACAGACTGCTACAACAGTGTGTGAAAGAACAGCAAATGAAAGTTTTCGGACTTCTCGCTATACTGTTTAACAGCAAATAAGGGAAGACAATTGCAAATAATGGTAATATATGATGAGCAGAAATGAAAAAAAAAAAAAATCAGAAAAGTGATAGAAAAGTACTTTCACATTCAATGAGAGAGAAAGGAAATAAAGAACTATGACTATAGAACTGAGGTTGAGAAACGGAGCTAAAGGAAAAAGAAAAAAAAGTTTTGCATTAATTTAATATTTTGTTTATAAGTTCGGATGATGAATAATAGACAAGGATTTGGATTTTCCATTTTTCATGAAAGTACAACAACATCCTAGAATTTGAATGTCCCAAGTACTGGAAAATGTGAAGTTTCGTGGAAGGTGTTGAGGCAGAGCTCTTATTTATCATAACTGGTACTTCTTATATTTACTACTTGTGAAACTGCCATTTCACTTTATTCAATGTTCTTAATTTAGAATTTGTTTTAATTTTGCTTATAGCAGATTAATTAAAAAGTACTATCGAATTAAAATAATAAACAGAAACTATGCTCAACAATTGAGTATAATTCATAGAATTTCAGTTAATGAAAAGTGAATGTAACTTTTAATAAGCACTAATCAGTCTGACTAATACTAAAACAAATATGACTGCTAAAACATGCTATATAGATACAGATATATATATGTGCATGGAAAAGATTATCATCTAAATGACAGCTGCCCTAACAGAAGACTGTTCTGTTCTTTTCTTTTAATTTTCCCAAATAAAACATGTATACAAAACGGAATGAATGAAATACAGGGCCAGAAGGACACTACTGCCAGATTGTGATATATGGATAAATATGTATCTAAGACAAAAAATTTACAAAAAAAAGTAAAAGAACTAAGGAATATACATGAAAATGAAGACTCTGTAGAAGAGAATGTTCCAGGAAAAATGCCTAGAATGGCTATAAACTACAGAACAATGTGACAATCAAACTGAAGAAACAGAGAAATGATTTGAATACTTGCAATATAAATCAGAAAGTGAGGATACAGAATATGATGATATTTCAGAAAATACAGTTCAGCATAGCTCTCAACCTGGCATCTCCTAAATGAGGAACACTACCTCTCTTAATGTGGAACAAATGGGCAAAATGTGGAACACTGCCTGACAACTTACTAACAGCTTCGGCTAGAAAGCTCATGGAATGGTTAACATGCAATATTTTTACTTCAGAATAATTTTTCAATAAATTAATATAATATAGTTCAATTTGCCATGGAAATCAGTTAAAAAAATTGACAACACTAAATGTGTGACAGAATCTTTCAGTGTGGAACTTCTAGGAACATGAACTTTTTAAGACCCCCAAAAGAGGAACATTCCTCGTAATCAAGTACACTTGACAGGTATGCATTTCAGTAGGACAGAAAACATTTGTATTCTGAGTCTGTTGCAATTAAACGTCCCCAAAATACAGAAAAAACATTGGAGCTTCTGGATATAAAAACGTACTTTAGACCTCCCCACATAAAATATCTAACACCTAAAAGTGCTTGCGTGAGCACACACACACACATGCAGCAGGCAAGATCTGCTCTGTATGTAGTTTTGCTACTGCTGATTTATAATAGTATCTCTAGATTCATTTGGCACCTGTTGAAAGTGAGAGGAACATACATGTGACTTGTCAGAACTAAAAGTCCAAATGATGTGACATATGTTAAATCCAAGATTTCAGTACCTCAGAGTATTCCCTTTTCTAGGAAGAATAATGATCACTGAGTGAGCATATATAAGGGGTCTATATTAAATTAATGAAAACTCACTTCAATGAACGATATTTCAACAGAAATGCTGTTCATCGAATTCCACTCTTGTGGGGGGCTGCACCCCCTCACCCCCCCCCACTAATTATATATACCAACTCTCAGATCGCACTACAGTGGGGAAAGGGCAAATCTTCCAGTTTTCACAGTAGCATGATCTCAGTATAAACAATTTGATGAATGGCATGTTCAATGTAAGTGCACCAAAAATGCTGTTCGCTGAACTGAATTTTCGATGAACTAATAGGGACGCTATACAAGTACCAGAAATGTGAAGTGTACAAACCCCTGCATCAGTGGTGTAGGCAGTATCATTCCCCTAGAAATATGTTTGGAAGATGTAAAAAATAAATGCTTTAAAATTCAGAATTGTTCTAACAGGCGACTTCCTTATACTCAGTAAGAAAACAAATGATGGTCACCAAACCTTAAACACTTTAAAAATAAAAAACATGTATACTGAAACCAGTAAAATCATTATTATTTTTGGTTGGTAACTCTGAAGAAGCCTTATTTTTGGTTGGCGAAAGCGCTAAGTTGTTCGTTCAAGCAATTAAACGGTTGATTTTACTGGTTTTGGTATACGTGCTTTTTATTTTTAAAGACTTCCTTATACTCCTTCAATAAGTATACTCACCAGTACTTTCAAAGTCTAATTTCTGAAGTCTTGGTACAAATATATACATAAAACTAAGGCAGCATTTTACAAGTTGACATAATTTGCTATGATTGTAGATTAAAATGGTCAGCTTGTGCTATAGATGACTAGAGATATTAATGAACTTTCTGAACAGAAGGAAATATGAAATCCTAAAGTCTGGTATTATTGACTTCCTGTTATCCTGAGGAAGGAGGGGCTCACTCCCTTAAAATCCCAGTAATCCAGGAGATACACCTCAATCTCCTGAGGTCTCAGCAAGCTGAGATGTAAGTCCAGTGCCATCAGTATTTCAAAGCAATCGTGTCTTGTTCCTATATAATTCCTAGGTTAACCCATTCCCTATAAATATTAATAATTCAAATGTGGCATATGGTACTTTTTTCCTTGGGCAGTGTGTGCAAGCAGTGAATGTTAATAAAAAATTACATAAAACATGGTGGGTAATTAGAAAACATTCTTATGTGTTTGTATAGTAGTACACCAATGAACGTTAGGAATACTTTCAGATCGGCATTAATATTGTGAAAACTGTAAGACCTGCAAGTTAACAACTAGTGCCATCATGTACACAAAATTTAGCACACAATTTGGCACAGACATTTATCATTTAACCTGCATGGTTTTGTAGATTATTATTTTGAATATTGTGAGAATATTATATTTAACATTTGTATAGATTGTACAATATAACTAACAGCTACCAACTGATGTCATGCATCATTGATACATTCTCAAACATGAAGAATTCTCCTAATGATAACTTGGATCTGTCTTGGAAAAATACAGAGACATAACCCTTTGTTTGCCCATAACCCTAGTAGTTTTTGACAAATAAGATAATTTTTCTTTCATGAATTTTGAATATAAAATCAGTTATACCTTTGAGACTACCATTAGTTCTACTGTTATCTAAACAGAGCTTTTGTGTTTAACATTTTTGTAAAGCTTATTGTTTATAAGACACTGCAGATCATATAAGATATATTTTCAGCCTAAGGTTTTGGAGGAAAGCTCTCAGGTAGTAAGTGGTATTCTTACCTTAAAGACTTCAGGAAGCTGCTAAGACCGAAAGAGCTAATATATTTGATGAATAGAAATGAGATAATTTAAAAAAGAATCAAATAATTGGTTTAATTAACTTACAAACAGCTGGATGTACTTTAGTGAGTAAAATCATTTATAAAAGAGGACTGGAAACAATTTATACTCTTGACCAGTGATTAGAAGATTATGGCAGAGATACTAGAGTTAACAATTAACAACAGAAAAATCAGCAAGATTGATGAGATAAAAAGAACAGGGAAGGCTAGAGATATTAAGAGACACATAAAGACAAAAAAATGATAGAAGGTGCTGACAGACAAAACAGAAATTGCCTAGTGTCAAGTATAGATAAGAGGAATGCTTTGACAGTATTTGACTGGAAACCATAAATAAAATGATAGAGTTATAGTTATATAATTTATTTCAGTAAAAGGTGTCATAGCAATTTAAGTAACTTCAAAGATATGCTTGTAGGCAGGTAAAACACAATGGAATAAAGCAGTACTTCCTTTCTGCCACTGTGTCTGTTAATATTTTGTATGGGGATAGACAATGTGAACGAATATAATTTTAAGATAGGGGAAGTGCATATTAGCACACAAAAATTATATGGATATAATAACTAAAGAAACATATTCAGTGATATGATTAAGTGGCTAAACATTTATTAAATAGGTTGTAAAATGATTATGGAAAAGTGTGTAAGAGAGGGATGGATAAGTACAACTGAAGAAATTAATTTTATTGCAAAAGATAAAACAAAAAAGAGGCAAGAAAAGGAAGCAATCTGAACTGTTTTTTGTATGTTAGCGCTTTCATCAAGTGTAATAACTCAACTTCTTCAGACAAACAGAGCAACCATATCAGATACACTTAAATACCAAATACAAAATCACACGATCAAAGGTAAAAGTCATATGACCAAGCAATGTTTAACTTTTAAAATGACCATATTACTTTTCTGAGAAATAAATTTTGAATGCATATAAAGTCATTTAAAAAACATTTAAAATACCATCCACCCTCTGAAAAACATTTAGCATCCTCATTTTTTAAAACATACACAACTGAAATACAGAAATAATATAAAATTATAAACTATTCAACGAGTCAAACTCTTCAATTTCAGCACGCAGACTGTAGAACATAGATCATTTAATCCTGGTTGATTATAATAGGCATGTGTTCTAATCTGCCAAATTAACTCACGGTGCTCAAGTCTTAGGGTATTTGAACCTCCCATTTCATCATACTCAACTTGATCTATTACTCTGAATGAAAATGAGCGGCCTGGCTGATTGATCACATATTTAGCTAAAGCACTTTCCAACCTCCCTTTTCTAATATTATATTGGTATTCATACACATGCTCTCTTAATTTATTGTCAGTCTTGCCTATGTAAGAACTAGGACAAGACGGGTGCTGGGCTAAATACACCACTCTACAGGAATTACAGTTGTACTTGCCCTTACAAGTATACTTTCTCCCTTTCAGTGTGTATGTATAACCCACATCCATATGCTTACAATAGGCACAGGCCTCATATTTAAACATACCTTGTTGCCTTGTCAGTTCCAACTTTTTAAATTCTAATAACCCTTTCAGGTTTTGAGCTCTTCTAAAATAAATTTAGGGTTAGCACCTAGTTTATTCGCTAAGGACCCCTCTGATGCTATAACACTCCAATTCTTAATCAAGACCTGTTTAATGTTGCCAGCATCAATATATAAAAGTCTACTAAGGTACTGTTTACTGCATAGAAAGAATTAGAAAATCAAATTTTAGTCCTCACGATGATTACAATCCCCCAAACAACCAGAATAATTGAAATTTTCACAGGGGCCAGAATCGCGGCCAACAGAAATTTGGAAGAAACAACAACAGGAGGAGGAACTGTCATCGATAACAACAGATGAGGCACTTTATTTTTAACACTGCAGTAACTGAATTGACTACTGAATACAGGGTTCTAAATGGAATGGGGAAATGATTGGTCTCTGAATATTGTAAAAAATTCAGATGGGGACTTTAGCATCTTCAATTATTCAAGCTATGCATTAAACAGTACCTTAGTAGACTTTTTGTCCAAAGGATTGACTTTTGTGCCAAGCAAAAATTTTGATTTCAGCAGGACTTTGGCTTGAAAGTGTACACTCATAAGTTGAACCTGAATCGGTTGTTTAATGGGAATAATAGTGAAATTTCCAAATTTAGGGTTGCAAGTATTTTTAATCCACCACTGAACCCAATATTGGATTTGTTTGAGCATATTTGTGAAATAGATTTAAGGAATATTGATAGTAATAAAAAGAGCAGAAATAGGAATTGTATTAATGTTGAACCTGCTGAACGGGAACCGTTAGAAAATTTAAGAAACAGTGGCATGCGGGTTTCCAAACCTGATAAAGGTGGGGAACTTGTGTTTATGAACATTTTTGATAATAAAGAGAGAATGCTCAATATGCTAAACACAGACACATATATTTTGGTTACCTTGAACCAAGCATATAGGAGAATTAACATTTACTTGAATGACTTGTTTATAGAGAATTGTATTGACCTTGATTTACTGAATTATTTCTCTATGTCAGCCCCTCGGATTCCATTGATTTTGGGATTCCAAAAGTTTACAAAGATTTGGTAAATCCCCCTATCCAGCCAATTGTGAATGGTAAGAATTCCACTACGTACCCCTAGCTATGTTTGTAGATAATTTTTTGAAGAAGTATGTAGTGAAGGAACCTTATATTTGTAAAGGCTCATGGGCCTTTTTGAAGAACATCAATAGTTTGAATTTTGAACCTGATTTTAACTTTGCTACTGAAGATGTGAAAGACCTTTATACTGTAATTCTACAAGATCTAGGAATTGAATGGGTGAGCCTACTTTTAGCTAAGAGGGGTGTTACTAACACTAATGTTTCCCTTATACAGGAATTATTGGATATTATTTTGAGCAATAATTTTTTCTTGTTTGAGGGTAAATATTATTTGCAGAAAAATGGTGTAACAATGGGCACCCCAGTAGGAGCCAGTTTGGCTAACTTAGTTATCGCGTACTGGGAGAGTGAATTTGTATTTAATAATAATCACTTTATTCAGCACATTTTTTACTACACCAGATTTTTTGATGATACTTTTATTATATTTAAGGGTGGACATGATTTATTTGTTGAATTTATTGAATATTGTAATAGAACAACAGAATTTCTAACATTCACTCACACATTCAGTACAGAGAGGATAGCATTTTTAGACGTAGACTTGTCTAAGGATAGACAGAAAAGATGTTATAAAGCAAAGATCTATAGAAAGGAGACATATTTGAACTTCTTTTTGCACTTTACTAGTGCTCACCCTTGGAAATGAGAAAAAATCTGTTGTGAAGGGACAGCTCGTAACAGCAGCCAGAATGTGCACTACTAATTTTGATTTCATGACTGAATGTGACTTGTTAGTCCAAATGTTTTTGAAGAGAGGCTACCCTGCACCCTTACTCAAAGAACTGGTGAATGAAGTTCAAATGAAAAGGAATGTAGGTTATTTCAAAGCTATCTTGGGGAGTGGACAATGTATAATGGAAAATGGGGGTACAGTGAATGATGATATCCAACAAAGTGAAACAGTAAACTATCTCTGACTTTTATAACCCCTTATAATATTGATGCTGGCAACATTAAACAGGTCTTGATTAAGACTTGGGGTGTAATAGCATCCGAGCGGTCCTTAGTGAATAAACTAGGTGCTAACCCTAAATTTATTTTTAGAAGAGCTTAAAACCTGAAAGGGTTATTAGAATTTTAAAAAGTTGGAACTAACAAGGCAACAAAGTATGTTTAAATGTGAGGACTGTGCCTATTGTAAGCATATGGATGTGGGTTATACATACACACTGAAAGGGAGAAAGTATACTTGTAAGGGCAAGTACAACTGTAATTCCACTACAATGGTGTATTTAGTCCAGTGCCAGTCTTGTCCTAGTTTTTACCTGGGCAAGACTGACCGTAAATTAAGAGAGTGTGTGTATGAAAACCTATATAATATTAGAAAAGGGAGGTTGGAAAGTGCTTTAGCTAAACTTGATCAATCAGCCAAGCCACTCATTTTTATTCAGAGTGATAGATCAAGTTGAGTATGATGAAAGGGGAGGTTCATATACCCTAAAACCTGAGCAGTGCGAGTTAATTTGTCAGATTAGAACAAACGCCTATAATCAACCAGGATTAAATAATCTGTGTTTTATAGTCTGTGTGCTGAAATTGAAGAGTTTGACTCATTGAATAGTTTATAATGTCATATTATTTGTGTATTTTGATTGTGTATATTTTAAAAAATGAGGATGCTGAATGTTTTTCAAAGGCGGATGGTATTTTAAATGTTTTTTAAATGACTTTATATGCATTCAAAATTTTTCTCAGAAAAGTAATGTGGTCACTTTAAAAGTTTAACATTGCTTGGTCATGTGACTTTTACCCTTGATCATGTGATTTTGTATTTGTATTTAAGTGTATCTGATATGGTTGTTCTGTTTGTCTGAAGAAGTTGAGTTATTAAACTTGACAAAAGCACTAACATACAAAAAACAGTTTGTTTTCATTTTTTGCCTCTTTTTTTGTTTTATGAAGTGGTTTGTCAGTTTTCTTTGGAGTTTGAGTTATTGCAAAAGATAATGAAACACTGCAGGCTTTGCTTGATAAATGGTATATAAAATAAATATATTGGGAAATAAAATATTAAATATGAAATAAGATTGTGGGAAAAGTATAAAATAGCATATAAAAAATAATTGCATAACTGCATAAAATTGTGCTACTAAGAATGGGTAGATGTATAGTACATATGTGATCCCTAAAAGCATGAAAAACTCAGTTATGAGTATTTTTTACAAGAATCATGTGGTAACATGTTGAACCCTGATGCAGTAACAAGAGATTCAGTTTACAGAAAATATGAAGATGGATGGATGAATGGAACTAGTCAACAATGTATTACAACAACATTTTTGTCTATATAAGTTATTAAAACATGAAATAATAAAGTTGGTAAGACATGAAGATGAGTAGGAAAGACAGACACATTAAAAGGGACAGACAGCTTAAAAATGAACAAAAAAGTTATGTAAAGAGGACTCTTCACAAATATACCACAATGCAAGATTTATTATTTTAAGCACTTTAATCTTAATATGGAAAAAGGTTTCATCAAAACTAATTCCACATACTAATAGGTTACAATAAATAAAACCAGAAGAGGATATCACATGACCCATAATCCTTAATTATGTCAGACACAAGTAATCAGGTTATGAATCATTTTTAAATAGATTACAAAAATGTAGTGTACTATAAACTACAAAGTTTTGTTGCACAAAGTTCTAAAGCAGTATTTAACAAAACACATTCATTTAATCTGGGGTGGGAATGGAGCATCAAACTTAAGCTGTCAAACCAGCTATCAATATTTAATTCCAGGGTCCTCTTCTCAGACTTTTTGAATACTTTCAGAAACAACAAATATGTGTGTGTGTGTGTGTGTGTGTGTGTGTGTGTGTGTGTGTGTGTATATAAATATATATATATATATATATATATATATATGGGTCTTGGATGGTTGCTTGAATGAGCAAATGTCCAAAACCCAAACGGCCGGGCATACTTGCGCGAAAGTACTTTTCACCGAAGAAGCACTTTTGCATAAGTATGCCTGTTGCTGAGGCCGTAGTACGGTGTGGGTAAGAGAAAATTCCCTTTTCCCCACTGTAGTGTGGTCTCGGAGGGAGAATATTAAAGTAGGGGGTGTGGGAGTGCAGGAGGGCAAAGCCCCTCTCCTAAAATGTTAATGTAGTTTTTTTTTTTTTTGTAACACGCTTTAATGAAAGCGCATTTTCGATAAAAGCGCTTTTTCTAAACTGTGTTTGGTTCATAGGTTCATAGGTAGATACTAGGCTATTGGCCCTAGAGCCTATATAAGCCTAGCCAAAGGTACCCTGGCTTTCTCCACCCAAGAAAATTATTTTCCTGTGCCACTGTCGAGCAGAGCCACAGAACTGATCCCCGGGGTGAATTTCCTATCTCCCATCCAATCATCAAGATTTTTCTTGAAGAGTGCTAATGAGGAGGTTTGTTTGATATAGATAGGTAGTTTGTTGCAGAGTATGGGAAGTCTCTGGGACAGGAATCTATCCCTCCAGCATGTTCTGTTTATTGTGGTGACGAGGTTTAGGTCCCTAGAGCATGTAGCTCTGGGATTTCTTTAAGTGGAGCATGTCTAAAAGCTCTGGATTTGACATAGCTTTGTGTGTTAGGCAGAGATTGCCTCTGTGTAGGTGATATGCAAAGGAGTAAAGCTGCAGTTTTTTGAGACGGTCTGCATAGGGCATCTCTTTGAGGCTGGTAATCCTCTTTGTGAGGTATTTCTGTGGCCTTTTCAGTTGTTGTAGATGTCTTGTGATTTACATACCAAAAGGGGCATTGTACTCTGTAATGGGTCTAATGAGTGACAAGTAGAGGGGAACAATGACCTCTTTTTTCCTGGATGAGAAACCTTTTGTGATGAGGTGTGCCACATAGAAGGATTTCCTGACTACTGTGGCGATGTGATTATTAAAGGAGAGACTACTGTCCACCTGTGTCCCAAGGTCTCATCACACTTTTGGTATTAAGTAGACTATCACCTATGTGGTAGTTCATGGGTACTGAGTTTTTACCAAAAGGAATGACAATGCACTTTTTGGCATTGAGCTTGAGGCCATGGCTTTGACACCAGGCATCTGTCTCAGCAAGGCCCTTTTGTAGGATGTCCACATCTTTTGGAGTTTTGATTATGGCTCCTAGTTTGCAGTCATCTGCAAACTTCATTAGCCAAAGATCTTCTGTGTTGGCCTGTACTTCAGAGAAGTAGATACTAAAGTGGAGAGGACCCAGGACTGAACCCTGTGGTACTCCACTTGTCACTGGTCTGAAGCTGGATTTGGAGTCTGCTACTTTCACAGTGTGGGTTCTGTCAGTGAGCCAGTTGGCAACCCATCTTGTGACATAGGGATTTATACCTAGTTTAGTGAGTTTATCTATAATTCCAGAGTGGGGGATGGTGTCAAAAGCCTTGGTGAGATCTAGATAGGCTGTGTGAACCACCTTACCCTCATCTATGGATTTGTGACTGCTTCAAAGAAGTCTATCAGGTTTAGGAGACATGATCTGCCTTTTACAAACTCGAACTGGGCGGGGTCCTGAGTTTAGAGATTACTAATGTCATTGTTTATAGGTTCCATGATGATACGCTCCAAAGCCTTGCAGACCAGGCTCATTAGGCTAATGGGGTGGTAGTTTCCGGGGTCTGTGGTGGCTCCCCCTTTGTGGAGTGGGATAACTGTCACTGTGCGCCATTCAGTGGGCACATAGCCTGAGGTGAGGCTATGATTGAACATGGTACTTAGGTGGGGTGCCAGTTCGTTCTGTAGTTCATGTATAACACAGCCTGGGATGTCGTCAGGTCCCATGGATGCTGTGTTCTTGGCTTTGGATAGTGTGTTTTTTACCTGTGCAGCTGTGATTACAGGAACTTTGCATTCTTCTGGTATAGAGATGGGCCCTTTAGGGGATGACAGAGGGGTAAAGTTAGCACTGAACCTATCTGCCAGGATGTTGGCAATATCCGTTAGTTCTGTATATTTAGTGCCATTGTTCTGTAACTCAGAGCAGATCTGAGTGTTGCCATTGAGATTCTTGACATAGCTATATAATGCTTTGTGGTTGTCTTCAGAGTCAGTGGCGATTTTGTTTTCATAATTAGCTTTGGAGGATTTTATGAGGGATCTCAGCTTCTTACTGAAGCTGACCAGGGAGTTTCTCCAGTCATGGGATTTTACTCTTTTTTGCAACAGTTTCTTTCTTCTGTTGTAGAGTTTGTTTATGGCAGAGGACTACCAGATTGGCTTCCTTTTTTTGGAGGATAGCATCTTGGTTCTGTTAGGGATTGCACAATCCATGCACTCATGTAAGTGCTTATAAAGTGCATTTGTGTTGGATTCAGCAGTCATACCTCTACTGTCCGTCAGCATGGGTGTTATGAAGTGTGCCACTTCTGTCTTAAGAAGCATGAAGTTGGCTTTGGAGAAATTTTTTACTGTGGTTTCCCTAATGGGGGGTGGGGGAGAGATGTGGATGTCTAGGGTGATTAGCTTATGGTAGGATCTGACCAATGAGGAATTGACCTCTGGTGTGTAGCACCGGTTGCCCATGTTGGTAATAACCAGGACTAGGATATTGCTGCCCCTGGTGCGGGTGTGGATAAGTTGATCCATGGCAATGGAATATATGAATTCCAGAAAATGTTGAGCACAAGGGTTGGTACATGAGTAGTTTTCCCAGTTAATGGTAGGGCAGTTGAAATCGCCCATTATTAAGGTGTTAGGTTGTACTCTAATATTTTCCATTGTATTAAGAAATGAGGAGTGGGAATCCTGGGACATGGTGGGGGATCTGTAGCAAGCTACAATTTGGATTGTGGTCTTGCCCAGAGTTAGTTGCACTTGGATAATCTCGGATGCATTATGCTGAGCAACTAGCCTGGAGGTGTGGATATCCTTAATGAATATGGACACGCCTTCGCCTTTAGTGTTTCGGTCCAGGTTAGGTGGCTGAAAGGTGTGGTATGAATTATAGCCTGGTAATGCAGGGGTACTCTCTGGATCCTTGAACCAGGTCTCTGTCACTGCACAGATGTCGATGTTCTCCATTTTAAGGAGTGCCTCAAGAGAGTACATTTTGAGGTTTAGACTTCTAGCATTGAGTAGCAATACCCTCAGATTCTTCTTGCCTGTACCTGTTGTTATGGATTAGGATGTTTGCTTATTCGAGCAAACGTCATATATATATATATATATATATATATATATATATATATATATATATATATATATATATATATATATATATATATATATATATATATATATATATATTTTTTTTTTTTTTTAATTTGAACAATATTCTGTATGTTTGTATAATTCAGTATTATTTCTCTTTTTAAATGGTAATATAATGTTCATATATTCTTTTCTACAAGGTCCTAAATGTTCTCTTAGCCTTTGCTACATAATAAGATTCACAAGAGACAACTAGTACCACAGCTATAATATTGTGAGAGTATTATACAGTTTTCATAATTTACTTCTTTAAGTTCATTTACCTCAAGCATGTATTTACACTGACTACAGTTCACACATTTGTGCATCCCTCTTTTGATTTGTTTTCTGTACAACTTTCATCCTTAAATTGCTCTTGTGTTTAGTTTGGGTTTTCTTACAGGTTTTGTATAGAAATGGAATGTTTAATTTATCTACTTCTTTAAAATTTGTTTACCAGGGTAGAGCACCAATCACCAGGGTTGGCAGTAAGAAGGGGAGAATAAGGTATTAAACGTATGATATAGGGGTGGAGAGTTTAATATGGATGTAGGAGATTATCACCAAATGATGGCTCAGAACTGGAGACACATTTTTCTTTTAAACTCTAACTATAAACTGACAGGGCAGCATGGAGGATACAATACTTCAGTGAGTGGAACAGGAACTTGCTTAAAGCTTCTGTCAAGTTAACTGATACATGGTCATTATAGATTTGGATGCAGAGGCAATAGCTATATAGGGGATCAGGGTCAATTCCCATAGGAATTTCTTTTTGGGGAATAGGGCAGTACAGAGATGGGGAAAAAGTGTAAAGAGATGAGGGAGAAAGTAGCAAGGTGTTCTCTAAGCAAATTATTCTTGGGTTTGTGCCTTAATGAGGTAGCAGGTAGAGTGAAAAAGAGGGGTGATATTTGGAATGTTTGCTTGGGCATACATATTAAATACTGAAAATTATGGTTAGTGCTGGAAGTAATATGTAGAGATATGTATCACACAGACTGGGAAAAGGTAAATAAAAATTAGTTAATTTTCATAAACACAGTTTCATATTTTTTGTCTGCATACTCATGCTAATTGCTCTCCTTTCTGCACCTATTTAGCCAATTGTTGTTTCTCTATCAGTATGAGTGCCCTCTAGTCTATTCATTCACAGGTAGAAGTAAGCTGGGTGTCAGGGAGGGTACAGTCAACAGATCCTGTGGACTGTACCCTCACCCTCTCTTAGCAGCCGGTGAGCTCCACTATATTGCCTCGCTAAATACATCAGAGCAACCATGCATGTGCGACCTCCCTACTAAGAGGCAAACCTCTTGCAGTTCAGACATGTTATACTCATGTTAAAGCACTATACCTGTATTCCTGCAGGTGTCACCAATATAGATGGATGGATGAACAGACATCAGGTGCCGATGCTCAAACTCCTCCACCCGGTTCTCACAGCATCCATGACAGTAGTCAAATGTAGGTGGTCTGGGATGCAGTCAGGGCTGTATCCCTCTGTGCCATGGGCCCAGGTCTATGTTCTCATGATTTTATCAGTTTTCAATACATTAGATGAAAAGATAAAGCAAAAGTATACTTTTAGAGCACTTCATAAATGTTGTATTTGTTGTAACAGACAGTCTACTTTCCCTGTCTTTCATATGTATTTATTTATGCCTTTTCCATGCATTACTGAATTCTCTCTGTATTCTTGACAACAGCAGTAACAATAATAATAAAATAATAATTATAGATGGGAAGTCCCCACACTGGGACAGTAATCATGGAGCCTGAATCCTCACCACTAACACTGGAGAGGGATGTTCATTTGGAATACAAATGGATATACACAGATACACACAGCATTTCCAGATAGAGCTCTCAGTCTGCATCAGACACAATTTCCCTTAATAGCACACATGGCATACACTCAGCCTGGGGTCTAGATTTCTCTATCTGACTCCCTCCACGTTCTCAGTAAGACACCCCACTTGTACAGCTTTAGGGTTAGGTCTTCAGCTAAGTGTTCAAGCCAAGTCTTCCAGTACCCTCTCTGTGAAACCAGTGTTTTGTGTCCCTGCTCAAAGTAGCTGACATACACACACTATAAGATTTGATTTTTCACATACACACCTGGGCAAGGCTGGCACAGATCTACCTGCTGTGCCCCCTTCTGCCCAGAGTACATGGTAGTTATCACTACCACCAGACACTCCACAATCAGCTTCGTTAAGGCCCTTAACAAAGGGTGTCCAATTATACTGTATAATCCTAATACCATTACAAATGGTAGTAATTGACCAAGACAGCTAAGGCATTCTGGAGTGGCCCACACAGCTTCTCCAAATAAAAATAAGCAATCTCAAAGTTTAAATACTTTCTAAAAGGACCAACCACAATAAAAGTTTTAAATATATTTAATAATAAATAATAAAAGAGCATGAAATACTGAATATATATTTATAGTAAACCACAGAGTTAAAATCACAGGAAATACTGAAAACAACATTGATAGACAGACTCAGACGAATAAAGAAAGACAATATCTAAACTAAGCTTCACTATATTTTCCTGACTGAATCTAGGATAATTACTATTCCCTACTTAATTAACAGAGTAAGGCAGATGATGTGGTGAATGGTCCTTCTTCTTGTCAGGCCCAAGACAGAATATTCAATACTGAGAGGAATCTCCTTGTAATATCTAAAATTTCCAATATGGCTGGCAGAATGACATCATCTGGTCACCTGACTCTAGGTTCTCAAACTATTCCTATTTGAAACTGAGATTGGAATTTGGCATAGATAGCTACTATACACATCTAAAGTTTTGTTAATGTTTATGGCAGTGCCTGAACTTCCCTTCTTCTTACTGAGCTAATGAACAAAGGCTTCTTCCAGACATGCCATCTCTGGTCCTATTCAGAGCTGTGAGATAAGCACTTCCATGGCCCAACAGGTGGTCCAATTAACAGTATTTTTCTTAAAGTAAGACGTAAGCTAGCTATTTAACCCCCTTCTCAAATGCCATACAGTTCCAATACATTTGTAACACAAGCATCTTGTATAAATCAGTTTGATATTCAAAGGACATATCATTCTCTATAGAACTCCAGCTGGCTATGCTGGCACTTGCCCATATCATTACAGTAGTAATAAATGGCATAATGCTTAATTATAACAAACTTCAGTTTTAATTCACTTATTTTCATTTCTTTGCTTTTAAGCTTGTATTCTTATCTATGAAAGTTCTATTCCATTTATTAGGAACTAAAAAAATGTGCACACACACACACACACACACACACACACACACACACACACACACACACACACACACACACACACACACACACACACATTCTGCTTCATACTGTTCTGGCTTCTAGCAAACTAGTTTTCAATGCACTCAGGAAAATGGTCACGTGGGCATGTGAATTAGGAATATTTGGAGCCTCCAGAGAAAGCATCAGTGAAATGCCAAGGATATTCCACTTTGTTTAAAACAACTGAGATAATGGAAAAATATTAAGGAGGAAGATGTGAAGGAGTACTTGTGAAGATTATGCAGTCTTTCCATATTCTTGGGGAAATCATGACAGCATCTACTCAGTATATCATAAGTACAAGTTGCAGAATATACAAATTAAATTAAATAGAAATAAGTGGAATTTGTAAAAACATAACATGCAGAATAATGATCAAGAGAAGGAGTATGATTTAAGGGAAGGCAGGAAATGAGCAATTTATTGAATGTTGGAGTGAATGATAATTGTTAGAAAGAAAACACAAATGTATGAAACTAATGAATATGTCACCTCAGTTTGCATTCTTGTCTATTAATGAGTGCGTACCTATGCCATTTAATATAAATTGAGGTTTAATAAAGATATTTTAAAAATATACTAATTTGGTCATTGCACCTGTTAAGTTTTATCAGTATTGATCAAAGTATCCTAGGCTTCATATGGTGAAATACTGAATAATAGAAAAGTAAGCTGTTATTATCCTCAGATTTAAAAATGTCAACACTGGAATATGTGTTGAAAAAAAAATTAGATGTACTCTATCATCTAGTGAAATACATGGATTTGTGGTGCAAAGATTATGTGAAATAATTCTAAGTTAATGTTTTGACCAAAGAAGTACAGACATAAATGGTAGGGGAGGTGTTTATTGAATGCAACATAACTGAATGCCAGGGAGATTAATAATAGTCTTCCATAGCACTGAGTTCTGTATAAGCTGGTTAAATCAACCTTGGCATGGAAAAGAATGTTACATCTGAAAGTTGGTCAAACAACTGCTGATAAAGGAGTACGAGGAAAAGAGCTCAGCCTGAGGGAGGGATCATAATCACTGGGGTACAACTGGGGCTGATTTTCTTTCACATCTTCACAGCAGATATTCCAGATGCTTATTCATACTAAATACTAGAAGATGAGTGCCATTTTATAGGCAACATTAAAGAGTAGACATCCCACAGACAGTAGAAAAACTTGAACATACCTAAATAAAGTTTAGGAGTGGCATACTGCATAGTAGCCAACAAAATGGCTGCTGAGTTTTCAGAATAGTTAAATGCAAATGTTGGGGGATATATATTATCTGGGACTGTGGTACCCTAGATCATTGCGTCTGTTTCAAGGTACAGTAATGTTGGCATTAGTAGATCTAAGTAGCAGTGTGTTAGGAGGAGTGGATGAAGCCCCCCTGAAAAAGTAATTCAATACTGTAACAAGTTTCATAATTCTCTTATGTTGTGTTTAAATCACAGTTTACTTTTCAGACATGTTGACTCAAAATTTGGCTCTTGTACCTGTGATCATATGAAAACAGGTCATTCATTTATAAAATAAAATGAAAACGTTTTGGGGAAAACAGAAGAAGAACACAAAATGTGAGAGAACATACTGATGGTCACAAAACTTGAAAGCAGCTTTGGGTGGTGATCCTAGTTGAGAAACTAAAGAGAAATAAAATATGTTATTGCTGCTGAAAGAAACAGTGGAATACTGGGATGTCTTTGGTCAGAAATCAGAAATCAAAAGAAGGAAGCAATAAATCTTTTGTATGTCTCAGTAATTAAGATACAAAAAGAATAAAAACATTTGAAGGTTACTTTTCTAAACAAATATCGGGTGACATTTATTGAAAGTAGGGAAGATATAAGATGTACAGACAGAAGTAACAAATCTTGGAGAGAGACAAAAATATTAATGCATTATAGAAGGGGCAGAGAGAGGTCTCCTTCAAAAATCAGTTTAACAATGCACTGGCAAGGTATGATGATGGAGCACTATGTTTAGAGGTGACATCATGATGAATTTCTTCAAACAAAGTATAATGATTATATGGAGCAGAACACTAGCAGAGCCAGAGCTGGCAAACAAAATCAGTTACAACATCCAGTAATGTTGTGGATATGCAGCATTTTTTAACCTTAAAAAAAGAAACGGGAAAACCTCAGATTGATTAGAAGTTGCAGATTCTGCACTCAGAATAGTGAGAGGGGACATGTGTATATGTGTATATGATTATATTAGCTAAAGTCAAAACCCAACATTGAACACCAAAACATCAAGAAAAAGCACCAACTTCCCTATACATTGAACACCCACCAAATATACAGTTGAAAATCTTTACAAAAAGAAAGGAAAACACACTGAACTGTTTTTTTATTTCTTGCCGGGGGCAAGAACCCTTCCACACCTTCATACTCAAATATATTAAGTCAAAGAAGGGAGAAATCTGCTCAGTTATGGGAGTCAGTGATGCCACTTATTACCAAACAGAAATAGTCCATACAACATGGAACTTCTCAAACCATACAGGACTTAACCAACACTGGCACATATACACTAAAAACCCTACAAATAAACTCTCTAAATAATCTTGTTTGATATTATTGCTGAATTCACTTGCCAGCATTTGACCTTATGTGCACTCACTCAGTCATGAGTGCTGCAAAACTAGTCAACCTTTTGAACCTTCAAACCTGTAGTTCAAGTGTGTGTGTGTGTGTGTGTGTGTGTGTGTGTGTGTGTGTGTGTGTGTGTGTGTGTGTGTGTGTGTGTGTGTGTTTGTGTGTGACAGAGAGAGAGAGAAAAAGAGTGTGCAGGCTGACTAGACCTGATATTTCTTACCTGCAATGATTTATTTTATTTCAATGATTCCTGTTTCTACTTCAGAAATTATATTACTCCTACATATGAATAGAAACACAGTCTATGCTGTAGTTTAAGTTTACTAGCGCAGAGAAAGATACCCAGCTTCCTGGCCTGTATATATATATATATATATATATATATATATATATATATATATATATATATATATATATATATACACACACATACACACACATACATATACACAATACTTTTTTTAACTATTTTCTTATCTACAGAGTGTGCTTCCTCATCTGAAGCATCAACAACATATCATCTTATTTACTTGCAGACAGTGAGGACATTGGATTCTGACATACAAATATAGATACTGAGTAAGTATGAAATACGGTAGCTTAACATAGAGGAGTAAGGCTCTGAGCTGTTAATAGCTGCTTCCTCTAGGCTAGGGCGCAAGTTTTGATTCTTTCCACCTCTATTTGTCTATTGAGTGATTCCGATCAAGTCACTTAACCAGACAGTGCTCCCAGGTCATGCATGAAAAGGGACACTTGTGCCCATTAGGGTTACCTTGTTAACAAATGAACAAAATGTAAAAAACAACAGAACATTGAATGTGTCAAAAACATAATATATTAATTTACACATCATTAATAGTTTGTCTTTTAGATATGAAATCTTTAGTTTTATGGAGCCCTGTGTAAGCAAAGACCGTTTTAGAGTGGTTGTTATGGCACTATTTTAGAGAGGTTGTCATGACACCATCCCTGTTGTCTAAAGAAAATGAAAATTATGATGTTCACAGAACTTGGCAGTATACAAATTTTCCAATTAAAAAACAATTAATAGATTGCAATTGCTGCTGTACATGCCTGGTGGAGCAGTGATGACTCCGAAGGGTAGACTGATGAAGTTACAAAGGCAAATTTGTTTGCTGTGCTGTCATTTTCAAATGCTAAGTTAATGCATTAAATATGATTCACTGATATGATATTTCTGAAAACCACTCAAGGATTAAGTAAGAAGGCATACCATGAGTATATTCCTGCATTTCCTTTCAGTACCACTGGCAGTTCTAAGAAAATACCTTGAGTGGGTAAGAACTTATGAGAGACGTAACATTTTATGTAAAACCTTTTCACTTAGTGTTATCTATTTTGTTTTAAGCAGTGGGAGAAGGCTTGTCTTGAACTAATGACTCCTGAATGGTTACAGTTTAGTAAAGAGTGTGGAAAAAGTAATATCAATAAAATGAATTAATGGTGCTGCTTTCTGATTTGGAAGTACTTGAACAGTGTGTATGATTTTGTGTCTGTGTGTGTGTGTGTGTGTGTGTGTGTGTGTGTGTGTGTGTGTGTGTGTGTGTGTGTGTGTGTGTGTGCATGCACATGATGCTTATGCATGTGTGCAATTTGCAAAATGTTCAGACTTCAAGGAACAAAATAAAAATTCCTCCCACTCCTTACAAAAGTAAAAAAAAGAACCATACCACTAAAAAAAATAAATAAATAAGAAAATTAGAACCAAAAATGTATTTATTAATTTATTTATCTTTGTTGACTGGGAAGGTCCGACAACTGGTTAGATACCCCCTTTTCAGCCAAGAGCCAAGGAGAAAAGCTCCAATATTCATATACATAGGCAATATATAGTATATTTTCATTTTCCATATAGTATAAAATATTTTCATCTTGGTTACATATACATTCTTCCATACATAATTCAGTGTAACAAATGATTAATGCTAATCTTGTATCATACAATTTCTGACTATAGGAAGAGGAGAAAATAAGAGATTACCTGTATATTTGTATAAGGTTGCAGCAGGCAGAAATACAGAGAAAAACAAAGGGAGATACAAGATTGACATATGGGTTGAAATTAGTAAGTTGTGGTACAATGAAGGAGAACAAAAGAGTAGGTAGTTAAGAAATATAATCAGTTAAATGTTTTCAGTAGTAAATAGAAGGAAAAGTGCAATAATCACCATATTAGAATTTAGTGCAGAGCAGCTATTGGTTTGTCAGAAGTATTGCAGCTTGTACTTTTTTAGGATTGGAAATTATCCGGGTGTAGAGCAAGAGCACAGCCAGGTGCCTTGAAGATGCTGTTTTTGGCAGACTTTTATAGCAGTTGTTTTCTGTCAACTTTAATTCTATTGGGGTGGAGTTCCACAGTTTTGAGACTTAGTGAGGATAGAGTGTGTTTCCAGTAGAGTTTTTTTTTTTTTTTTTTTTTTAGTTAGAACTAGGAGATATTTGTTATTGGGGCAGTGTGTTCTGTTGTTGCTGTATGGTAGTAGTATGTTTTTTACAGACGGGCAACTATCTTGATTACAGAAAAGTTTGTGGATAGTTGTGAGTTGAGTGTAGGTTAGCTGATTTAGGAGTTCTAGTCAATTTAGGTAATTTAGGGCCTGTGCAGTGGCAGGTTTTATCTGATGAAAGGGAGTCAACTCTTGCTATTTTACTATAGCATGCATTCACTTTGGATTTGAGGGCATTCTTGAGATTAATGAAGACAGGTGAAGTTTACAATAGAGGTGGGAGCAGGTAGGTTGTTAATATTGATTTTATTATGGATGCTGTAAGATACTGATTTGATCTATATAGGGAGCTTAGTTTTTTGTGTGTGTTTCTGACAGTTTGGAGAATATGTTGGTTGTATTTGGGTTTGTTATCTAGGAATACTTCAAGTCATTTAGCTTCTGTCTCGGTTGCAATTTTTGTATTGTCAGATGAGACAATATGGAAATTGTGATTTTGAGTATTAAACTGTTTTGGTAAAAATAACATTAGTTTGGTTTTTTTGCATTTAGGAGTAGGTTTGTAATGCCTAGCCATGATTCGACAGATGAGAACGACTGTTGTGCATTTCCTGGAGGATTTTCGGTATTGGGGCAAAGCAGATGAGGTTGCATCATATACCTGCTGAACTATAGTTGCCTTTTTGTGGCAGCATGGACTTTGTTTACAAATATATTAAATAGAAATGGGCCCAGCATTGATCACTGTGGGACTCCAACTGTGACAGCTTCTGTTTTACTGATTGTTGTCTGTTTGTGAAATTGCTATGAAACCAGGTGAAAGAAGATTTGTTTAGACTTAGGGAGGAGAGTTTACTGAGACATTTTTAATGGAAAACTATGTCAACTGTGTCAAAAGTCTTTGTCAGATCCAAGAAAAGTGCTGAGACTAGGTTGCTATAATTTCCATTTTGGTTAATAACATTGGGTGGAAGCCATGTTGGGTCATGGAGAGATTATTTTGGGTAAGAATGAGGACTTGGGAGTGGTAACGTTTTTCTAATATTTTTGATAGTGGTGGTAATATAGGTGTGGGTCTGTAGTTGGATTTTCACCTTTATGGAGTGGAATTATGGAAGATTTCTTCCAGATGGCTGAGATGTGGTTTTCTGTTATGGATTGGTTAATTAGTATAGAAACAGGGAAGGCTAGAGTTTCAAAAACAAGTTTTATTTACTTTTTTGGTAGGTTGTCTCTGATAAGGTTGGTGGTTTGAGTTTTTGTAAGTATTTTTTATAGTGCTAGTTGAGACTGGTTGGAAAGAGGCTATAGTGTTGTTATTAGATGAGGGTGGGGTAGTGAGGGTGGTGAGATAGCTTTGTTTACTAAGAGAGAGAGTACTGAGATTATAAAGTGGGAGTTGAACTGGGTGGCTATATTGTCTGAGTTGTTATTGGTTGTTGGTGTAGAGTAGTTGTTTGGCCAGAGTGTCTTTGTTTATGGAGGACCAAAATTGTGTGGGCTTGTTTTGGTGTGTTGTCTGAAGGAAAGGAGGATTTTTTTGTCATTGTTTATTAACTTTTTCAAGATTTCTTAAGTATCTAAAGTGTTGGCAGTTGGATTAGTTTTTATTTCTGGACCACAATTTCTATTCTTTTTCTCCTTGAAGAAGAATAATTTGCCTGGTGTCTTTTGTTAACCAGGCTGCAGGGTTTGACCTGACTCCCTTAGTTCTGAGTGGTATGTGGCAATTGATGATATTTAGGAAAGTGCTACTGAAATGGGTTCCAGTATCATCTAGTGGGAAGGTCTTTAGGATATTCCAGTTGTAGAGCTTGATTGTAGAGATGTTGCTTGAATTAAAGTATTTTATATTTTGCACCTGTTTGTAAGCTTCCTGTTTGCATATGTTGGGATGCTTTTTGACAACATAGGTTGGTATATGGTCACTAATACTGTGAGCAAGGCAGCCAGAGGAATACATGTTATTTAGTTATTTAGTTTGTTTGTAAGAATCTAGTCTAAGATAGATTCCCTGTTTGTGGTTTATGTATCCTGGTTCTATCTTTTATTATTTGTGAGAAACCAAATAGATTCATTGATGGAGTGTTTGTGTTTTTAGGATCCCAGTTTATGTTAAGGTCACCCATTATAATGATTTCATGGGGTATGTTGTTATATACCCAGTGCAGAACTTGATTTGTTGTATTACTATTAAGTCCTGGTGGGATATAAAGCCCAGTGATGCAGATAGCACATCTCAAACTTCATAAGTCCATAGGTTCATAGAGTAGTACTAAGCTAACTGCCCCTGTGGGCCATTTTAAGCCTGGCCAATCACCCCATGTGAGAATCAAACCTTGCACCTTGTGTCTCTTTAAGGTAAGCACCATAAACATTATGTCAACCTCCCACTCACTTAACAACAAAAAAGCCATAAGCTATTCTGCACTGTTAAATGTGGGTAAAAAGTGTGGATAAAGGCTAAGTTCAAGGGATTTTTTTGTATATAATTGTTATCCCTCCATTTCATTTGTTTGTTTTTTCAAATCTGAAAATGTTATAACCTGGAGGTAATATTTTGTTATGTTTTACATGAGGCTTTAGCCAGGTTTCTGTGACTACAGCTATACAAGGGTTGTAAAATGCTAGGCATGCTTGGAATTCTTGGGATTTATTTCAAATGGTTCTGAAGTTAACATTAAATAGTATTAAGGATATAGAGAATAGACAAGAGGGGTCTGGAATTTACTGGAGGAAGCTGGCTAAGGAACCAAGGTATTGGGAACAAATAATTAGAGAAGGAAAGGTAACAGAATAGGAAGAGGCTAAGAAGACATTTGGATTGCAGGCTGGTTATTGCCTTCCCTATCAGGGACTGTTATCAGAATACAGACAGACAGAAAGGGGACAGTGGAATCCTAACAGAAAGACCTGCACTACTTGAGTTTTTAATTGACTCTAGAACAGAAGCTGCTGTTAAAAAAGGGATAATTAGTACGACATGCAAAATACTGCATGATAATTATAGGAATCAATCAGAAGATGTCAGAAAAGGTTGGGAAGAGAGAGTAAATATGCAACTCACAAAGAAACAATGGGAGGAATATGCATGGCTCCCAAATTTGTAACAAAAAGTCTAGAAGATTTAGGAGTTTTGCAGGAGGTGTTTACATAGATACATTTGACTCCAAGTAGACACCAAATAATTTTTCCTCAGGTAGATGGCAAATGTTGGATTTGTGATGGGGAAGAAAGCAGTGACTAGGAAAATAAGTTCTAGACTGTAATGAATTGGAAGACTTTAAAAATTCCTTACAGCGTACTGTGTCAGGAATACTGGGTGAGCAAATGAGTGTAACTAAGGAAATGAGCTGGGATACAGGATCTGAACTGCCTAGACACAGTAAGGCCTTGTTAAGTTTAATTCTGGTAGCTGCTAAAAAGCAATCACTAGAAAATGGAAATCAAAATCTAAACCAGCTCTACCTGGAGTAGCGAATATTGTAACAGAGATAAAAGAACTGTAAGTGGGATCTTTAGAAAAAATGAATAAATTGCTGGAGCAATACATGCATAAAAATGTTTTGGAGGAGGAATGAGGTTTAAGAGAAGGCAGGAAATGAATAATTTATATGATGATGCTAAAAGTATACATCCCATATATTGTTATATATTCTATATTTGCAAATGTGAACTTGTTAATACGGTTTGCTTACTTTTGTATACATGTGAATTTGCATATGATACAAGTGATAATATTTTTTAACACCTTTATTGAATTAAGTGATATTATGTCATATTTCTTTCTTGCTAGAGGTACTGAGTTTGGGGAGCATACTGATGAAGTTCGTAGCATAGTTGTTGGGCCTGGGTTTGGATGGACATCTCCTGTGAGTTTCAGATGAATGACTGACTGACAGAGATGGAAATGGCATTTAGATTTGGATTTGTTTGTAAGAAGGTGGTGTATTGTTTTTGTTTTCAGGTTAGCATTTACATCTAAGGAAGAGAGAAAATGAAAATTGCATTGCTTTCTGTAAATATGACTAGTATTAAGAATATAGTAAGAAGGATTGGGCTTTTGTAGTGGTGTAATACATGTTCTATAGATGTAATTCTATTAGATGACAAGATTTTTAACAAGTGAAGAAAGATTACAAATAGAGAAACTATGGGAAGGAAAGATAATCTGAAATTTGGGACATGAGAGTTGCTCTAGAATAACCACATTCTGTAGAAATGCAGTAAAGATATTGCATGTAACTTTAGCAAGAATGGAAAGATTATTGAAGATTTAAAATGGAATAACAAGTATATACAATTAAAACATATGCTTAGACTAATTGTAAAGAAAAGGGAAGCTTATTTCTTCAGATTTTAGACTTTCTGCTGATAAATATGAATAGTATAATAACAGGAGGCTTTGAATGTGATTTAACAGGCAAGTGTAAAAATAAAGGAAATTATATCAGAAAAGTGTTAGAAGTTATACGATGGGGTAAGTTAAAACTTTGGGACAAAAATTCATGGAATTACAAAGGGGCATGTATGAAACTGAAATAGATTATTTTATAATATCAGAAGATTTAGTTATAGGAGAAATGGAGGTAGTAGAAACAGGATTTTATGATCTTGCAATATGGTTAGAGATAAAGGAAAAATAAGGTATGCATACAAATAGGCAAAGGAATAAAAGGGATAAATGAGAAAGCAAGGAATGAATAAAGAAAGAAATTTGTAATGCAGTTAAAGAAAGTTAATATTAGTATGCAAATATTTTATAAAAATTGGTATGAATGGTGGATGACAGTTAAAGAATAATAAAAAAATGTTTTTTTACAGTGTCAATATGATGCGAGAAAAGTAGAGAAAGAAAAATATAAAAGAACATATAATGATGTATTGGAAGATTTAGAACACAATGATAGAAAGTACTTTGACAAAGACAAATAATTATATGAAAGAAATCAAGAGAAAAATACAAGAACTGTTAATTAAGCAAAGATATTTTTACAACGAAAAGGAAAGGAATTCTCAGGTTACTTAAGCAGATAAGTAAAGGAAAATGCTAGTCTAATGAGAGAAATAAAAAAATGTAAAAGGAGAAATAGAAAGAACTTAGGAAAATTTATTAAAGAAACAAGAAGGTACTGAAAAAACATGGAAAGTTAAAATGTTAACAGAAAAAAAGATAATAAGGAATTGGAAAAGGATGTTTATTTATATGTGCTAGTTAAAGTATGAGGACTAGTAAATATAGATTCTGTTGCAGGACCAGGTGCAATAGGGTATAAAATGTATAAAAAATTAAGGGATTGGCAGAAGAAAAATATTTTTAAAGATTTTAAATGAACATTTTATGTATAAAGAATTATGCAGTGGGATACATAAATTCATATGGAAGAAGGAAGACAGAGACAATTAAAAAACTGGAGACCAATAATACTGAATAATAATGATTGTAACATATTTTTCAAAATAATACAAAAGACATTTGAAACTGAAATGGAAATATTATGGAAGCTAGTATATACAGTAAAAGGGGACTGGGTTGTCAAGAATTATTAACGATAGAGAAATTGTGGATAATATTATGAATAGAAAAGATGAAGCAAAAATCATGATAAGAGGCATTAATAAGGCATTTGATACAATTGGACATGACTTAAAAAATTTACCCTAAGCAAGTTGGAAAAGTGCTACAACAAAGTTACAAAGTTTGACACAAACTCTAAATATCACAGACACCACTGTAAACCACTCCTAGAATTAAACTGATTTGAATTCCCCAACCAACTTGCCTTTATTCAGCTACCCACCTTGCACAACCTTATTTTCAAGCCTACTGCCTGTCCTACACTAATCAATCTAGTCACACCTTACACACCAAATTGATCCCTATGATCAGAAGACAAAAATATCTTAGCTATCTCAAAACCCACAAGAAAACCTGGCCACTCTCTGTATTCATTCTCTGTCTCTATACATTGGAATTCACTACCTCTAGCTACCAGGTCTATGCCTTGCCTAACCCATTTCAACATCTTTTTAAAAAATCATCTCAAAAATACATGGCTCTGCTCCTGCATAAAGCCTGACTAATGCTCAGGTCTTCCTCTCCTGTCACATTTCAATCTCTCACAGACTGCAAGATCCTAAAGCCCTTTGAATGCCTTCTCTGCTTCTATATCATATCCTTAAGATACTGCTCAGGCTTTATTGCTTCCATTCTTCTTAACTCTCACTCACTATCTGTCTGCATCACTGACTTTCTGGCTATTTTCCTAGCTGAAACTAACATTGTATTTTGCATGTACTATAACAGTCAATGTCACACATTGCAATATCTATGTACTTTTTTTTTTTTGGACACTATCTACATCATGTATGATGAGAGTGAATATTATCGTCTGCAATGTTTTAACTGTATAGAATTGTCTAGATGTATAGTAATATATTGCAACATGTTGTAGCAGTTTGTTCTTTCAACTTAGTTTTTGTGTAGTATTTCTAACGTAATCTTTATTGTATTGGATTATACTGTATTTGTATTTTACTGTATGTGGAGCTTTTCTCCCCAGGCATATTTCGAAAACAGGTTATGTAGACCCAGTCAGACCAGCCCGGTAAACAAATATCAAATAAATAAATAAATTAAATAAATAAATAAAGTCTTGTGGATAATAATAAAATAATATAATATAGGTGAGAAAGGAAATTATGCACATCAGTGTATAGATATAATAAAGTAAACATACTTGCAAATGTCTGGTTAGGTCAAGTGAAGAGTGGTGTAAGACAGGGATGCCGAATGGGTTGCGTACTTTTTGCATTAGTTATGAATGTGATAATATGTGAAATAAATTACAAAATGAAGGAGGTAGGGTATATAACAGCTAAAGGGATAAGAATTCCATTCCTGTTAACATATGCAGATGACATTATAATAATTTCACAAAACAAAATCTGGATAAAAGAAGCAATACTTTTCAGAAGTTAGTGACTAGAGGTGATAGGGATAGCTTTAAATAAAGATAAAAATAAAGTTTTTTGTGATGTAGTAAAGATAGGGATATCTATTTTACAATAAATTAAATTTCTGTGGCAGGTAGAACATTTGGGATAAAGATGTAAGTAGAATTCAGTAGGAAAAATAACACTAGAAGAACTAAAACAAACATGTCTTTTCTGGAGAACATATAAATTATCATTCAGAAAAAAATGCTTATTTGATAAATTCAGTATTGATGGGAAAATAGCATACTTAGCAAGTCTATTTATGTTGCCAACAGTATTTATAAAGGAATTATTACAGATATTTTTCGTTTATAAGGGTTTTAGAATAAACCCAGTAAAAAAGAGGGGGGTTATATGAAAATAAAGAGGAAGGAGGTTTAGGGTTAATTAACCCAGTGGAATATGTCGCTTCATTAAATTTGTACAAAGTGTTGTTGTGTCTTTCAGCTTTTCCCGGTTAGGGGTCGCCACAACGGAACTCCGGTCTGCTAATGATTGGCAGTAGATTTTTACATGCCGAGTTGCCGGCCCTGATGCACAACCTTTAATGAAGGTACACCCATTCACGCATGTCTCCACAGAGAAGACACTCTAGCTGAGAATCGAACAAGACAACGTCTTACTGTGAGGCGACAATGCTAGTGTTAAAGTGGCTAAATGAAAAAAAGATGAGAGAGTAGTACTAAAAAGTATAAATATAAGTATGATACATTTTGGGGTATGGTAAAATGAGTAAAAGAAAAAAAAGAAGTGTATAAATGAAGAAATACGTTTCCAAAAAAAAATATTTTTGTGAAAAAATAAAAATTGCTGATATAGTAAAAGAAAGAAAAGTATGGTATAATTAATGATAAAACATTACTAGGTAAAACCATGAGAAAATCTAACAAATGAAAAAAAAAACTATAAAAATAAGAAGCAAATGATGTAGTAAGAAAGTAGAATGCCAAGATATTCTATGGAGATCAGGACTACATAAATCACTGGTAAAAGGAAATATGCCATATAAAAAGAAAAGTGATAGAATATGTTTACATTTTCAAGAAGAAGAAACTACTGAACATGTTTTTGAAATATAAAAGAGTACAAACATTATGGGGAAAGCTATTTAAAGAAAATTTTTTGAAGATATAAAAGAAGTGGATAAAATAAACATGGATAAGATTAAATATGGATATAAGTATAGAGGTAAAGAATAGGTTAAAATAATAGATAAAAAATTATTTTATGCTATATAAAGTGAAAGAATAAATGAAATGATGTTTAATTGTAAACAGATTTTAGCAACAATATTAATTAAAATCAGATAGTGGTTATAGAAAAAGGAGTGGGGGTCTATTATGGATGAAAATTTAATATGATTGTAAGGAAAATTATAAATATCTGTAAACAAATTTGTACATCTATAAAGTTGTACATTTGTAAATATTTGTAAATGTATAAATATGTAGTAAATAAGAAATATTTTTTGTATATAAATGAAAGATCACTACTCTTTTTGGTTGTGCAGCTGAAGGGAACTGAGGAATGGAGCATGGGATATATTGTTTAAAACAAAAATAGTCAAATTGTTCATTTACCTAGTTGCATTATGATTAATAGTAACAAAGGCATGTTAAGATATTGGGGGCAGCCAAAAACCTATTTTCATTGTGGGAAAATAGTCAACTTAATTAGTGAATGTCCTAAAACTGCTTTCAGTGTGAGGAGCTTGGATATTCAGCTAAGACTTGCGAGCATTATTGTAGAAAATGTGGGGGTAATGATAATTTCTGGTTTAACTGCAAATTAAATGAGATAGGGAGAAGGTAAGGGAAGTTCAAGAAGAGAATGTGCATGTTTTGGAAAATAAAAAAAAAAGGTATTATAAACGTTTCAGATGAGGAAGGGGTGAATATGTACAAAAGAGATGGTGGAGAGGAAAAGATGACTGATGTAATTTGAAGGGGAAATTAAGGAAGATATATATATATAGAACTATATATATATATATATATATATATATATATATATATATATATACATACATACACACACACACACACACACACACATATATATATATATATATATATATATATGTATATATATATATATATATATATATATATATATATATATATGATAAGCTATGTTAGAACTAGGAATGATTATTTTATATTTTCAGAGGGTTTGTATGAAATAAGGACAGGGACTGTTGAATTTTCTTTTTCGGATCACTGTGTGTTTATATCTGACTTTACAAATGTAGAAGATCATATATTATAGGGAAAAGGAAAGAAAATGCTATTTGAAGTGAGTAAGGAGAGATGGCTTAGGAATAATGGAAGAACTTTGTGATAGGCAGGGTTCCTATTAGAACTCCAAACGCTTGAAATGTTGAATGTCATATGGTCGACACCATATGGCTGACATTTCAAGAGTTCAAAGGTTAAATGTAATAGCAGCATTTGGTGCAGAATGGGAGAATTTCCCTTTTCTGCACTGAAGTGCGATCTCGGAGTAGGTATATTTAAGTAGAGGGAGTGTGGGGGGTGCAGGGGGGCTTGCCTGCACTGTTAAGGTAAGTTTTTTTTGTTTTATTATATATTTGAACTTTTAAACTTTGATCATATGTTGTCGAACATATGGGATTCAAAGTTTAGAAAGTTTGACTATATAATATTGACCCTGATAGGCATTATCGATCTCCCTTTCAATGGGATTGAGGAAAAAGTATAATTAAAGTTTGTTAGTGACTAGGGAATATGGAAGGAATGTAGCTAAATAATTATGTCAGGAGAATGAGAAAAATTTGAACAAAAAAAATAAAAAGGGCGAACCTGTAAACAAATGATGTTATTGGTATAGTAGAAAGGGATGTGCAAGATTTGTATATTAAAGAGAAGTGAATTATTTATCTCTTGCCTTTGTTTACTGGCATGATACAACAGGATACTTCCGACCAATACAACTTAAACAGTCTAAAAGCCCAGAACTTTAACAGAACACAAGGGATAAAATCCATAAATTCATAGCTCCATAAATTTCCACAGGTAAATTCAATAAATGCTTTTGTCCATTAAAAGGACTTCTTCAGAATGAATTAATTAGCTTGAATTGCACATGAAATAGCTAAAAAACACATGATTTAAATGAGCACAATGACTTAATTAATGGTTTAACCCTTTGTGCTTTAAATACTCCACAAACTCTTCCTTGTTATTTAAATCAGTGGATAACATGCATTAATTCTCACTTGCCAAAGGTATTCTTTCTGCCCCAACTCATCTTTAGCATTGAATTTATTGTCATACCTTTCTATTTGCTCTAACACAAGAACTTTAAATCTACCCTGCATTCTCCAGTTTTGTAATGTTTGCTAAGTGCATTCCTAGCATTGCCTGTTGAAATAGCATATTTATGTTCCCTAATTCTTTTGTATAACTCCCTGGTAGTGCACCCTATGTAAACTACATGACATGCACTTCCCCAAATATCCTACATATTTTGACGTGCATGTGCATTTCCCTTTTATTTTGACTGTAATATTGTTAATAGTCACGCTTTCTGCATCTGTGTAAAGACAATTACAAAAGCTGCAACTCTGGCATTTAAGCATTCTCATTTTAGTGCTAATCCTCTCTCTTAAGGTTAACTTGGATTGATGATAGTTCTTACAACTTTTTCCTCTTTTTTGCTACTTGCATGGACCTGTTGTAGTCCGAAACATTATTCTTAGCAGACTGAGCAATGCCTTGCTTTTGAATATCAAGCAGCTTCTCCAATTGTCATTGACTAATTTAACTGGATAACCTCGGCTTATAAACTTTTTGCACAAACTAGTTCCTTCCACTAAAAAATCTTCTCCTTCCTTAGTGAGCTTATTTGCCCTCATTAACTATCCGTTTACTATGTTGGCTTTAGTTTGCTTAGGGTGCATACTTGTATAATCCAAGTAAGCATTATTTTGTACTTCTTTCTTACATATCTTGGTAATAACTTTGCTCCTCTCCTTAGAGACAGTTACATCTAAGAGCTTAATACTAAAAAAATCATATTCCCAAGTGAACTTCATAAACAAACTAATGTTATTAATATATTTATAAGGATTCACTTCATAATCTCGAAATACTGAAATCTCGAATTTCAGTATCTCTAGACCATGAAACCAAAAATCCAAAAACCCAAACCCCCTGAAGCGCGAAATTTAAAATCGCGACTTCTACACTAAACATACCACAGACACAAACACAAACATACACCTCCCTTCACATACGCAAACACCTACCCTGCCAACACACCCCCTACTTAAATTTACTAACTCCGAGGTCGCACTACACAGACAAACACACAAAAACACCACCACACAAGCTACTTTCTCCTCGCACACACACACACATCACACTAACAAAACACACAGACAGACACTAAAGCCCCTAACCAAATCCTGTAAAACACAAACACTTACCTACATCTCCATCCATCCACTCACACACTGCAACACCAGAACCGCTAATTCAAAATCTTCGAACTTTGGGATTTTGAATTTCGCTCTTCTGGAGTTTCGGTATTCTGCACTTTCGCCCTTCTGGTCTCGGGCTACTGAAATTCAGGATTTCAGTAGTTTGAAATTCTGAAGGGAACCCATATATAAAAGTAATTTAATAATTATTTTCCCTCCAAACTAAAAACACATAATGAATAAAGTGTTTATACATTAAAATATGATCGGAGAAGTCACTGTTGAAAATATTAACTTTATCGCAGCCATGCATAAAAACATTGGCATAGCTGGGGGCCATTGCTGCCTCCATAGCTACTCTATTTGACAATACATCTTTTTATTAAATTCAAAATACTTATAACTTAAAATTATGTGAATAACTTCCATTATTAACTGTATCTGCAGAAAAAAGCTTTGAATTATTAAGCTCAAATCTCACCAAATTCATTCCTTCTTGATTTAGAATACAATGTATATGTGTCACAAATATCTAAACTCTCTAATTTTGTCATAAAATCAGGAGTATCTTTAATATAAGTATCACATAATGCTACTACTTTTTATAGATACCTATTGACAAAAATAGCCATTCGTTCTGTATTACTCTTACTTACAGCTATGATAGGCTTAAGTGTGGGAGTGTCTAAACCTTTATGTATTTTGGGCAGTACAAAAATTCAACTCATTCTTGGATTTTCTGCCCTGAAGAATTTTCTGATGTCTTCCGTGATTCTCCCACTGCTATACCACTCTTCTATAAAAAAAATCTATCAATGAATAAGCCTTTTTCACTTCCGAAAAGGAACTTAGTTTGTAGTGATTAACATCAGATAATTCCATCATCTTTGTATCGTAATCCTTTCTATCTAAAATTATGAATGCATTGCGTTTGTCTGCTTTTGTTATAATTATATAGTCACTGTTAGCAAGACTAAGGAAAATTTTCCTTTCATTAGCTGAAAGGTTGTAATACTTATTAACTGGTTTCCTATTGAACATTTCAATAAGCTGCAATTCAGTCATATTCAAAAACATTTCCAGTTCAGGTTTTAACAGTGGATTGAAAGTACTAGGTTTATAAAACTCCCTACATGGCAGTGAGTTGAGTTGGATTTAAAGAGAACTTCCAGGTTCAATTTCTGAACATAATCCCTAAGACTATTAATTGTTTCACACTTGTCAGCTCTCTTTGATTGCACAAAGTTCCATCCTTTGCTTAAAACTTTACACATATCATTGTCTAAACACAATGAAGATCAATTTACAATTGTAAAACTATAGTTACTGATACCTTCTGTCTTTTCCAGTGTCACTTCTGACCTTTCTGATTCATTTTCTGTTGCCCTCTGCCCTGCAGTCCATAATCTGTTGCCACTACTTCGGCCCAGGTTTTGTTCAATGTTCCACCCAGTTGATAAACCTCCACAGGTTGAAAAACCTGATTATTATTGACACTGCTGTTGTTTCTAAAGCCGTTGTAGTTATTAGACATTGAATTACGAGCTGGCAGTTTGTTTCCACCATTTTGCTATGCTATTCTTTCAGATCTTCTTACTCCGATTGAATTTCCATCTTCCATGTTAATGATGTCATTTCCTCCTCCAACCGTACTTCCTCATACTCAATACAATCTTGGTGAAATTTCTTTCATTTTCTTTTCCTGAGAACTTTGTTTTCTTTAATTAGCTTGTCTTCCATCAAGCTAAGTTTTGTATCAAAGTTCTCATTTGTAGTGCTCTCTTGTAGGGGAAAAAAAAAAAGCTGTACATATTTTTTCATTTAAAATGTCCATTTTCATTTTATTAAAGTTCACAAAAATTTCTACATATTGAAGCAAGATCTTTTGGTTGAGCTCAATCCATTTCTCAATACTTTCCTTTGGATATTCATTGTCAAACAGCATTTTGCTGATTCTTAACCCTTTTGGTACTCTTTTTACTAGCAAGCAATGCTCAAAATAAAGATTGCCATCTGCAAACATTCAGTTTTAGTAAATTCTTTCTCTAACTCATGGAACACCTCACTTAAATTATTTATCAAATTAATTGCAACCACATTTTCTGCAACACCAAAAAGATTCACATGTGCTGCTAAACAGCTTGCTAAAATTTCATCATCTCTATGGCAAACCAGATTTGTGTTATTAATTCTGTGTATACCTGCTCAGGTTACCAAACCTTCTTGATTTTAAATGATGGCTCCACTTGGCATATCTTGAAGAGCGAAACTTGAGAGTAACATCATAAAGCTAGAACTGGCTTGGCTTTCCACGATTAATATAAATATCTTGCAAATTCCCAAAATCGATAAAGCTGTATGCTCAAAAATAATAAAACAGTCTAAAAGTCCAGAACTTTAATAGAACACAAGAGATAAAATCCATAAATCTATAGGTTTATATATTTCCGCAGGTAAATTCAGTAAGTGCTTTTGTCCATAAGAAGGACTTCTTCAGACTGAATTAAATAGCTTGAATTGCACAATAATTAACTAAAAAAATCAAATGATTTAAATGAGCACAATGAATTAATGTTTTAACCCTTTGTGCTTCAAATACTCCACAAACACCTCCTTATCATTTAAACCAGGTGGATAACATGCATTAAGCCTCACTGTCAAAGGCATTCCTACCACCCCAACCTATCTTCAGCATTGAATGTATTGTCATGCCTTTCTATTTGGTCTAACACAAGGAATTATAAATCTACTCTACATCTCCAGTTTTGCAATGTTTGCCAAGTGCATTCTTCTCATTACCTGCTGAAATAACATATTTATGTTCACTGATTCTTTTGTGTAACTCCCTGGTGGTGTGCCCTATGTAAAATGAACTACTTACATGCACTTCCTCAAATATACTACATGTTTTGACATTCGTGTGTATTTCCCTTTTCTTTTGACTGTAATATTGTCAATACTCACTTCTTCTGCATCTCAGTAAAGATAATTACAAAAGCTGCAACTCTGGCATTTAAACAAACCATCAGCCCATAATTCGATGTCTAATAATTACAATGGTTTTAGAAACAACAGTAGTTTCAGTAATAATCAGGGTTTTCAACCTGTGCAGGTTTATCAAGAGGGTGACACTTTGAACAAAACCTGGGCCAAAATAGCAGCTATGAATTATGGACCACAGGGCAGAGGGCAACAGAAAATGAATCAGAAAGGTCAGAAGTGACACTGGAAAAAATAGAAGGTCTCAATTACTTTAGTTTTAAAATTGAAAATTTATCTTCATTGTGTTTAGACAGTGATATGTGCAAAATTTTAAGCAAAGGATGGAACTTTATGCCAGCAAAGACAGCTGACAAGTGTGATACAATTAATAGTCTTGTGGATTATGTTCGGAAATTGAACTTGAAGATTCTCTTTAGATCTGATTCACTGCCATGTAGGAATTTTTATAAACCTAGTACTTTCAGTCCACCATTAAAAACTGAACTGGAAATGTTTTTGAATATGACTGAATTGCAACTCATTGAAATGTTTAATAGGAATCCAGTTAATAAGTATAACAATGGGTCTATATCAGATAATCAAACTTTCAAAAGTTCGAACACCATATGGTCGAGACTATATGTTTGAACTCTTAAAAGTTCAAAAATCAAATAAAAAAACAGAAAAAAAACTACCTGAAAGCTTAAGCAGAGGGGAAAGCCCCCCACTGCACCCCCACGTGTGAGGCTGTAGCCACCAACCCCCCCTGTTCTTTAAATATACCAGCTCCGAGATCACACTACAGTGCAGACAATTGAAAACTTCCATTACCGCACTGTATGGGGATCTCTGTTGAAACATTTGAACTTTTAAAAGTTCGATCATATGGTGTCGACCATATGACGTTCAAACTTTTAAAAGTTTGACAATGTGATAGGAACTCTATTACAACCTTTTGGCTAATGAAAGGAGAATTTTCTTCAGTCTTGTTAACAATGACAATATAATTATAACAAAAGCAGACAAACACAAGGCATTAGTAATATTAGATATAAAGGATTATGATACAAAGATTTTGGACTTATTATCTGATGTTAATCACAAAAAAACTAAGTTTCTTTTTGGACATGAAAAAAGCTTATTCATTGATAGATTTTTTTTATAGAGCATTGGTATAGCAATGGGAGAATCGCTGAAAACATCAGAACATCCTTAAGGGTAGAAAATCAAAACATGAGTAGAATTTTGGACTGCCTAAAATACATAATGATTTAGACAATCCCCGATTGAGGCCAATTGTAGTCAGAAGTAAGGGTAAGACAGAAGGGGTTGGCTATTTTTGTCAATAAGTATCAACAAAAAGTAGTAGAGTTAAGTAATACTTATATTAAAGATACTTCTGATTTTATGACAAAATTAGAGTTTAGATATTTGTGACACTGGCATTCTAGTAACATTAGATATCAAATCATTGTATACTGTCATTCCAAATCAAGAAGGAATGGATGTGGTGAGATTTGAGCTTATCAATTTGAAGCTTTTTTTTGAGGATATGGTTAAGTTAATAAAGAATTATTGATAATTTTCAGTTATAATTATTTTGAATTTAATACGAAGATTTATTATCAAACAAATGGAGTGGCTATGGGGGCCACAAGGGCCGCCAGCTATACTAATGTTTTTATGCACGACTGAGAGAAAGTTAATATTTTCAACAGTTTTATTGATGACATGTTTTTAGTTTGGAGGGGAAAAGCTGAATTATTAAATGACTTTTATAACTATATTAATAACATTAGTTCCTTTTTGAAGTTCATTTGAGAATATGATTATTCTAGTATTAAGTTCTTAGATGTAACTGTCTTTAAGGAGAGGGGCAAACTTATTACCAAGATATATAAGAAAGAAGTACAAAATAATGCTCAATTGTATTATACAAGTATGCATCCAAAGAAAACTAAAAGCAAGATAGTAAAAGGACAGTTAATGAGGGCAAATAAGCTCACTAAGAAGGGTGAAGATTTTTTAGTGGAAGGAAATAGTTTGCGCAAAAAGTTTATTACCCGAGGTTATCCAGTTAAATTAGTTAATGAAGTCTAGGAGGAGCTGCTTGATATTAAAAAACAAGGCATTGCTCAGACTGCTAAGAATAATGTTTCCGACTACAATATGCCCATGCAAGTAGCAAATAGTGTTGATGCTAAGGCAATCTGGGATATTATAATTAATAATTGGAGTATTTTAAAAGGTATTATAGAAATAGCTAATGCTGTAGGGATGCCCCTATGTTTGTGCAAAAAGAGGAAAAAGTTTTAAGAACTATTTTCAATCCAAGTTAACTTTAAGAGAGAAGATTAGCACTAAAACAGGCATGTTTAAATGCCAGAGTTGCAGCTTTTGTAATTAGCTTTATACAGCTACAGATACAGAAGAAGTTATTAATAACAATATTATAGTAAAAATCAAAGGGAAATACACATGCAAGTCAAAACGTGTAGTATATTTGAGGAAGTGCATGTAAGCAGTTCATTTTACATAGGGCACACCACCAGGGAGTTATACAAAAAAATCGGTGAACATAAATATGTTATTTCAGCAGGTAATGAGAATAATGCACTTGGCAAACATTGCAAAACTGGAGATGCAGAGTAGATTTCAAATTCCTTGTGTTAGACCAAATAGAAAGGTATGACAATAAATTCAATGCTGAAGATGAGTTGAAGGTGGAAGGAATACCTCTGGCAAGTGAGACTTAATAATGTTATCCACCTGGTTTAAATAACAAAGAAGAGTTTGTGGAGCATTTCAAGCACAAAGGGTTAAAACATTAATCAGTCCATTGTGTTCATTTACATCATGTGATTTTTTTTTAGTTATTTATGTGCAATTCAAGCTATTTAATTCAGTCTGAAGTAGTCCTTTTTATGGACGAAAGTGCCTACTGAATTTACCTGTGGAAATTTATGGACCTATGGATTTATGGATTATATTTTTGTGTTCTATTAAAGTTCTTGGCTTTTAGACTGTTTATGTTTTATTATTTTTAAGTATACAGTTTTATTGATTTTGGGAATTTGCAAGCCATTTTCAGCAGAGATCCAGGGTGAAAAGCTCAATTAAAGTTACAAAAATTACAGAGAAAAACAAGAGTTTCAGTTTCTTAGCAGTAGAAATCAGGTTTTAGCATCATTCGATGAGTAATACAATCAAGACGTAGGTTAATACAATTTGATTTCTGTGGGAATGTTATTCAGTAGTAAACCGATTACATGTACATATACAGCAACATATAAATTTCATTTAAATATTAGTGAAGTAAAGCAGTATATAATTATAAATGTAGATAGGATTCATTTATGTTATTTGCAGGATGAGACAGGAGAGCTGTAGAGTTAGGGGTTGGTGATAGTCTAGAGCATCTTAGAAAAGATATGTAATGTTGGGATGGAAGAGAGATGTTCCAAGTAAGTTCAATATTTATTTATATTATCCCTAACAAGTGCAATATTAGATAACTTAGGCAATGTGCAATCTCTAATTTGTCTTTTATTGAAATGGGGCAGTTATTATAACAATGAAAGGTATACTTATTCTGTATTTAAGTGCTGGAAATTTTCTTCTCTTTTGAAAGGTTACTGGGAGTAGGATTGTATATGTTAGTTGTCTTCATTCTTTTATTTGTATGTGTTGTTTTACTTTCTGTTTATAATCTCAGGAAAGAGCCGATGCACAAAATTTGTTTAGGCTACACATGTGTGGTCCTAAAATAAAATAAAGTTTACTTTGACTTTGAATCTAATTCAGAATATTAGGAAAGTCACAGAAGAAAACAGAAAGTTAAATAAGCTAATAATGATGGCTGGTTTGAATGAAGCTTTAAAAGGTATAAAGAGAATGAGTGTTCCAGAACCAGATGGTATATGATATGGGTTTTATGTAGAAATGGAGGAAGAAAAGAAGTATTATTTTCTTAAGAATATGAATGAATGGTTGGATTATGGCCTTATGGATGATAGAATATGTGAAGCAATTCTGAAGTTTATTTATAAGAAAGTTGTGAAAAAGAGATTAGAAATAGGAGACCTCTGACATTAAATAATACAGATTTTAAAATATTTAAGAGAATTTTACACAGAAAATTAACAAGTAATGAATAAGACTATTGGGCAATGCATATATGGGATAGATGCAAAAAGCATTAAATATTTATTATTAATAGTTAAGGAGGTGGTTAATGACATTAATATGTATGGGGAAGGAAAGTTACTGTCTGTAATGTAAAAAAGCTTGTGATACTATAGACCATGATGAAATGAAATATTAAAAAGTTACGAGGTGGGAGAAAAGGTTATGAATGCTATAATTTCTGTGCATGTCTTCAGATGTGAAAGTTGAGGTGAATGGTTGGTTTAGTAAGCTAATAAAATTAAAAAAGAGGAATGAAATATGGTTGTTAAGTGGTATGTTGTTTGCACTGGTAGTGCTGTACTAAGTAATGCATGTGTAAGGATGAAGAATGGAATTCTTAGGATGCATACATATGTTCTTTTCTATATGCCATATACAGATGATTTTATAGTTATTGCAAAAAGAAAGGGATGTATAACAGTGGGTATTTTAGAGTCTGATAATTATTTAAAGAATATAGGTTTGTTGTTAAATGCATTTAAGTGGAAGTGTTTTGGGGCTTTAGTTAAAGTTGTGGGGACATACGTATCATAAAAAATTGATTTGTTGGGAACTGATTTTAAAAGTATGGAAGTGATGAGAAAACAATGGGATTTTTTGCTATAGGAATTAGAGAAAATTTTTAAAATGTGAAGGACATTTGAATTATCTTTTTTTTTAATGTTTGATTCATTCAGTTTGTTTGGGGACATTGGAAAACAATTACTACCTCCTACATATCATAAAGAGGCTTTTAGATTATCTGGGGGTTGGGGGTGTTATATTGTGAATATAAAAAGATGGATTGTGGCTATAGAATCCTATTGTTTTTGGCATACTTGCATAAGCATTGGATTTTTGAGAAAATTATTGATGCTTTGCCAGAGATGGCCTGCATCTGTTTCCGGGTACTAGCTAAGGCTCTTGCCACCCCTATAGTGTCTTTTTTAGGCAGTGTTCCAAAGACCAAATTGCCATCATAATAGCTATAAATAAATGCAATCTGAGGGTCATGCTGCTCAATGCTAGAAGTCTAAATCTCAAGATGCACTTGCTCGAAACACTCCTCAAAATAGAAAACATTGACATTTGTGCTGTAACGGACACCTGGTTTAAAGCAGCAGAAAGCACCCCTGCACTACCAGGCTATAATTCATTCCACACCTTTCGGCCCCAAAGCATGGACTGAAGCTCCAAAGGTGCTGGTGTCTCCATATTCATAAAGGATATGCACACCTCCAGACTAGTAGCCAAGCATAATACATCTGAGATATTTCAGGTACTACTAACACTGGGTAAGACTGTGATCCAGGTTATAGCCTGCTATAGGTCCCAACCATGTCCCTAGACTCTCAGTCCACATTCCTATGCAGCCTAGAATCTATCAAGGTCCAACCCAACACTCTCTTACTATGAGACTTCAATTACCCCTCCAGCAACTGGAAAAACTACTCAAGCACCAATGCACTGGCCCAACACTTCCTGGAATTCATCAGTTCCAGTGCCCTGGACCAGCACATTCTTACCCCCACTAGAGGAAGCAATATCCTTGACCTGGTTATTACTAACATGGGCAACCGTTGCTCTACACCAATAGTCAATTCCTCCTTGGTTAGATCTGACAACAAACTAATCACCATGGAAATCCACATCTCGCCAACACCCCCCACAGGGGTATCCACCATGAAAAACTTCTCCAAAGCCGACTTTGGATTCCTAAAAACAGAGGTGACTAACTTCATGGCACCCATGCCAATGGAAAATAGATGCATGATTGCCAAATCATACACCAATGCACTGTATGAACACATACATAAATGCATGGAACTAGCCATACCCAACAGAACCAAGATGCTCTCCTCCAAAAAAGGAATCCAGTCTGGTGTTCCCCTGCCATTAATAAACTCTACAACAGAAGGAAGAAACTGTTGCAGGAAAAGGTGAAGTCCCAAGACTGGAAAAATTCCTTTATTAGCCTCAACAAAAAGTTGAAATCCTTCATCAAAACCGCCAAAGAAAGCTATGAAGGCAGAATTAGAGCAAACACTAAAAACAACCACAAAGCCTTCTTTAGTTATATCAAGAATCTCCATGGCAATACCCAGATTTGCTCTGCAGTACTGCACAATGGTACCTCCTATACTGAGTCAACAGATATTGCCAACATACTGGCTGACAGATTCAGTGCCAACCTTACCCCTCTCTCCCACCCTAAAGGACCAATCTCAATACCGGAAGAATGCCAGATACCCTGCATTACTGCAGCACAGGTTTAAGCTGCATTGTCTAAGACCAAGAATACAGCTTCCATGGGACCCAACAATATCCCTGGCTGTGTTCTACATGAATTACAAAGTGAACTGGCACCACATCTGTGTGCTCTGTTCACTCACAGCCTCACCTTAGGCTTTGTCCCTACCAAATGGTGCATTGTTACAGTCATCCCTCTCCATAAAGGAGCGACTACAGACCCTGGAAATTATCGCCCGATTACCCTGCTAGGTCTGATATGTAAGGCTATGGAGCACATCATCATGGACCTAATTAACAAGGATATAGGAAATATCCAAACTCTAGATCCCACACAATTTGGTTTTGTGAAATGTAGATCATGCCTGTTCAACCTGGTTGACTTCTATGAGTCAGTCACCAGAGAGGTGGATGAAGGTAAGGCAGTTCATACAGCCTACCTTGATCTGGCCAAGGCCTTTGATACCATTCCTCACTCAGGAATTATTGATAAACTCACCAAACTAGGCATCGACCCCTATATAGTTTGGTGGGTTGCATATTGGCTTACAGATAGAACACACAGTGTGAAAGTACAGGACTCCAAGTCAGACTGCCAATCAGTCATGAGTGGAGTCCCACAGGGATCGGTCCTGGGTCCTCTCCTGTTTGGTATTTACTTCTCAGAAGTTCAGGCCAACATGGAGGGACTCTGGCTGACCAAATTCACAGTCAACCGCAAGCTGGGAGCCATTATTAACTCTCCAAGTTATGCAGACATCCTACAGAAAGGCCTCACTGAGACCAATGACTGGTGTTGAAAACATGCCAAAAAATGCGTCAACATCCCCTTTGAGAAAAACTCAGTTCCCACTAATTACCATACTGATGGGAGCCCACTGAACACTGAAGGTGTTATAAGAGATCTGGGGACATAGGTTGACAGCAACCTCTCCTTCGACCACCACATTGCCACTGTGGTCAGAAAGTCCTTCTATGTGACACAGCTCATTACCAAGGGTTTTGCATCCAGGAAGAAAAAGGTCATCATTTATCTCTACTCTTCCCTCATTAGACAAACAATAGAGTATAATGCCCCATTTGGCATGCACCTGACTAGACACCTGCAAGAGCCGGAGAGGCTACAAATGTACATCACAAAGAGGATCCTAGGCCTTAAACACATGTCCTATAGGGACAGACTCAAAAAACTCCAGCTATTCTCTGTCTCATATCATCTACTAAAAGGTGATCTCTGCTTGACTTACAAAGCCACGTCTAACCCAGCTCTGTTAGAAATGCTACATCTAAAGAAATCCCAGTCCCTCCACACCACACGATCCAGAGACTCAACCTCATTATCACAATCAAAAGAACATGCTGGAGGGACAGGTTCATAATGCAGAGACTGCTCATGCTCTGGAATAGACTTCCCATACATGTCAAGCAGAGCATTTCACGAGCCCTCTTCAAGAGAAATCATGATGAGTGGATGGGAAATAGAAAGTTCACCCTGGGGATCACTCCAGTGGCTCTATTTGAGAGGCACTTGGAACTAATGATGGGTGGCACAATGCCAGGGCACTTCTATGGGCTAGGCATGTAAAGGCCCCAGGGCCATTACCTATTACACACCTATGAACCTATGAAGAACAGAAGGATAGCTTATGTGGGAAAATATAAGGGAATATGGGAAATAAACCCGAAAAGGAAACATTTGAAAATGTTAGTGAAGAAGAATATTATGAATTTATGAAATGATACAGTGTAAAGTAGAGTGAAAATATAATAGAAAAGGGCCGTATGAAGGCATTATGAAAAATATTATGTAAAAATATGGGAGACTAAGGATGAAGAGATTAAGAAAGTAATTGGAGGAAGGCGAGAGAGATTTCAGAATTGATTAGAAATTATGGATTTTTTGTGAAGACTGATATGAAAAAAACTTCCTGTTAAAGGTGAAGTGAAATATAAACAGAAAGAAGATAGGTTATGTAGAATGTGCAATATGGAAGAAAGGATGGAACATGTATTCGTTGGATGTGGGAGAGTTAAACAAATATGGCAGTTGTGTTGTTGTGAAAAAATGAAAGGCTGCCAATCCAGCCAGATAGAATCTTGTAAATAATTCTATGTGATTTGTAAATATTAATATAATCCACAGGCTGGTTTTACAAATGTAAAAGAGAGCTATATGTTATGATGGCTTACCTTTGAAAGGTTGAAAATCAACCTACTGAACGGCCCTTTGTGCGAACCGAATGACGAAAGTTGTCAGTCTGATCTGCACTGAAGTTCGAAAATCAGCAATTCGAAAACCAGATTAGCTGGTTTTCAAACTTCAGTTCAAAGACAAAGCGTAATGCAGGGGGCTGTGCCCCCCTGCACCCACCATGTGGGGGGCTGCACCCCCAACACCCCCCTACTTTATTATTCTAACTCCGGGGTCGCACTACAGTGGGGAAAGGGTCCACTTCCCAATCCCCACAATAGTACACCTTGCACCAAAAATGCCGAATCTACAATGAGCGAACGTTACCGTGCATTTGCTCATTGCACATTTGATGCATTTTGTTTTCAGCCTTCCAAAAACTTGAAAAAGTACTTTCAGACTTTTGTATTTCACACATATGCATTACGCACATGTAAAGGTAAACCATTATGATTAAACTATATGTTGTACTGAGCTTCAAAAATGTAACCACAGTGCACTCTGCTGGAAGAAAGTTGATAAGTCAAGCACTGTATGACTGTTTGATCTCATACTCAGAGCAGTGATGTCTGGACCAGCAAATTCTTTCTATTGTTTTGAGACCAAAGTAAATTGCTAGATTTTACATATATAATGTATTTTATTGCTGTGGATTCCTGCAGGTGCACATTACAAAAATAAATGTCAATTTTGAGTTTCTGTTAGCCTGGTAAATTAAAACAGAGAAGTAAGTGTCAAGAATTATGTAATCTAAAATGTGTCAGCAGTGATGTATTATCAATTTAAGACTTTCTGAGAGAGAGAGATTCAGAGCATTTTGCATTTGTCTTCAGAAATGACATCACCAGCACTCTGCCTTTGCTTTGTATGTATATAAGTTATTTAGAACATTGTTTCTCTTAGAAATAGATAGAAAATAGTAAAATTAGACTAGCTGTTTTCTATTTTTATGTCAGACTATTGTACAGTATTATTTTAAGTATTTTCCTGTGCTGTCTGAACTCTTGACTAGCACTGTGTTGAATTGAGATTTGTCTTGTGTTTTTATTATTTATTATTAAATATTGTTAAACCTTTCAACTGTAGCTTTTTTGTGTAGAGATAATTTGAGCTCTAGAGTACATTGCATGTATATAGTGATACTGTACAAAGTCACTCCAGTTAACCTTGCTGTTCATCACACTTACTAACTGGATAATAATATTGCACAGTAAAATTGGACACCCTTTGGTAAAGGCCTTATTAGTAGCTGACATTAATGGCTGGTGGCAGTGATTTCTACCTTATAGCCTGGGCAGAGAAGGGGGCATAGCTGGAGAACCTGTGCCAGCCTTCCCCAGGAGTGTCTGTGTGTTTGTATATAACTCATATCTCAAAGTGTGTGTGTGTGTGTGTGTGTGTGTGTGTGTGTGTGTGTGTGTGTGCCAGCTACATGGGCAGGGGAAAAAAAGCACTGGTTGGACAGAGGGAGTGCTGGGAGGACTTGGCCTGGAACCCTGGCTAAGGACTCCACTCTATAGCTGTGCCAGTGGGGAGTCTTATTAGGGGTCTGGAAAGAAAGGGAGAAACCAGCCTCAGACTGTGATCTCTGTGTGCTCTTAAGGGAAATTGTACTTTACTGTGTGTGTACTTGTTATTCTGCCATTGTGCATGCCCCTCACTGGTGCTAGTGGTGAAGATTGAGGCTCCTTGACAACTGGGCCAGTGCATGGGCGTCACATATTAATTGGTGACAGTGGTGGGACATCCAAATCAAATATTAATTGTTTGATAGTGGCGAATTAGCCACATCACATATTAATTGGCTTGTAGTGGTGTGGATAGTGAATTCTTGTAGCTTGTGTACAGTGATCACTAGAGGTGCCTTTGTACTCTAAATCAGCCACGTAGTGAAGATTTAGAGTTCACATCACAATTGTTTTATTTCTTTTGTTAGATTAGTTTGTCAGGAAGAGCAGGCAAGCATGTCAGCAGAGGAGTATGGCAAGCTGACAAGGAGCCAGTTGGCTGAGATGTGCCAGACTAAGGGACTGGTGCATGGAAACCTGACTAAGGCAGACATGATTGCAGCTTTTGTCACAGCTGCATCAGAAAACAGCAATCAGGAGGATGATCAGACTGGCAGTGGAGGTGTATAACACTCAGAGAATGGACAGCTCAACTTTTCTGCAGAGGCCTTAAAATCCAGCTGGAGCTAAAGAGACTTGAGTTGGAGGCCAGGCATTTGGGAACAGAAGCAGCAGAGAGACTGAGATGTCTACAGACTGAGGAGAATGAGAAACTGCAATGCCTGGAAGCTGAGGAGAAGAAGAGGCACAGGCACCATGAAAAGGAGATGCTGACTCTTCACCAGAGACATGGAGGTAATGGAGAAGGGATTAGCTGGACCCCAGAAGCACAAAAGGTCACTAAATGTCTTCCACAGTTTACAGAGGGGTGATAATTTTGATAGTTTCATTCATATGTTTGAGAGGGCATGTAAACAGCATGATGTTGACCAAAGGCTTTGGGTATGGTTCCTGACCCCCTTACTCCATGGTAAAGCTATAAATGTACTTTCCAAACTGTCAGACAATGATTTCTTAAATTATACTGCTGTTAAGAATTGTTTGCTAGAATTTGTTTAAGCTAACACCTGAAGCTTGTAGGGAAAAGTTTTGTGAGCATAGATGCAAGGCAGAAGAAAGTGTGTGTGTGAATATGTTGCTGAACTGAGCACTTATTTTCATAGGTGAGTGAGTGGATGTCAGGACACCACTTTTGAAGGGCTGGCAGACCTTTTGGTGAGGAAACAAGCCCTTAACACTTTGCCTGAGGACATGAGGATCTGGTTAGCTGACAGACAATGTGCTACTTCAGAGGATTTGGGGAAGAAGGGAGACCTATACCTAACAAGCAGAGCATTACAGCACAGGAATGGGACACTCAGTGCTGCTCATGGGCCTAAAGAAACCCATGGTGGGTAGCCCAGACTGCACCAACAGAGTTTGCCAGTAGCAGGGGAAGTCACTATTCCAGGTACACATCCAGGACCTTAGGGTTAAATTTTTTGAATGCAACCAGTGGGGTCATGTGGCATATAGATGTCTACAGAGGCAAGGTGGGGAACAAAAGGTGAGGGAGCCAGTAAGTGGGAAAGACAAAATGCCAATTGTTTGTGGTCTTGAGACAACAGGGGTACCAAAGTACCCTCCTGCAGATGTTCTGATAGGGAAAGATTTTTATGAGGTAGTACCATGTGTTTATGCAGTTACACGCAGTCAGGCTTCAAGACAAGCATGTGGGTCTGGTAGCCAGGGGTGAGACCCAGATAGACCACAAACTTGCAGCCAGGACTGGTGAGATGGTTACTTCAGGGATGGAGCCACCCTGTAGCAGTGAGAATGAAATGTGAATCACAGCTGCTTGTGGGTACTGATGTTCTCTTGGACAGAGTGACTACAAAGGTAGAGGTGAGCAGTTGTACCCAGGCTGACAGTGAGGCATTGCTGTCAGAGGATGCCAGACTTCCTGTGGCAGAGAGTTGGGAAGGGTTACAAAGAGAGGGCTGAGATAGGCTCAGATCTCAGACCCTACATTACAAGTCCTGAGGCAGGTAGCTAGTAAGCCACCTGATTCTCAAGGGAAGGGGGATTCTGCATACTGATACAAGGGTTATTGTACAGAGAGTGGACCCCTGAGGAAGGTCTAGAAGGTGAGAGAATATAGCAAATGGTAGTGCCTAGAGCCTACTTTCTGGTGCTTCTAGTCATAGTCCATGATATTCCCTTTGCAGGTCATATGGGCATAAAACGTACAAAGAGATGTACTATGCAGACCTTCTCTTGGCCTGGAATTTCCAGAGATGTAACAGGGTATTGCAGGACCTGTGAGCAGTATCAAAAGGTAGACAAGGCAGGAGACAAGGTGAGAGATCTTTTGATGCCTTTCCCTGTTATTGAAGAGCCATTTCAGAGGGTAGCTATGGATATTGTGGGGCCTCTAAGTACCCCAAGTTCCACAGGAAAAAACTATATCCTAGTGGTAGTAGATTATGCTACATGATACCCTGAGGCAGTGGCTTTGTCTTCCATTGAGGCAGAAAAGGTGGCAAATGCTTTGTTAGAGATTTTCAGCAGGGTAGGTTTCCCAAAAAAAATACTGACTGACAGAGGTACCAATTTCATGTCAGACCTGCTGGCTTGTCTGTGGAAGTACTGTGGGGTGAAGCACCTGAAGAGCACCCCTTACCATCCCCGGCTAATGATCTTGTTGAGAAGTTAAACTCTACAATCAAGTCCATGCTACAGGAATTTGCAGACCAGTTTAAGAGGGACTGGGACAAATATTGCCCCATCTGTTTGCTTACAGAGAGGTTCCCTATGAATCCACAGGTTTTTCATCCTTTGAGTTGCTGTATGGGCACAGGGTGAGGGGCCTCTAGATTTAATTCGAGAGGAGTGGGAAGGTGAGTGTGAATCTCACAAGGAGTCTGTTGTGGCTATGTTCTAAACCTCAGGACAAGGCTCAGGGAACTCATGGGCTTGGTCCAGGAGAACCTGGCAGAAGCCCAACAACAGAAAAAGATCTGGTATGACAGGAATGCTCAAGCTAGAGAGTATGCAGTAGGGCAGCAGGTAATGGTTCTCATTCCTGTCAGACACAACAAGCTGCAGGCAGCTTGGGAGGGACCCTACAAGGTGGTAAGAAAGGTAAGTGATGTTAACTACATGGTAGAACTGCTAGGCAGGAGGCAGGAGCACAAATTGTACCATATTAACATGATGAAACCTTACCATGATAGGGAGGCCCTTGTGCTGAGTATGTGCAGTGGATTGCAGGAGGAGTCTGAGGGAGATCTGGTGACTGATCTCCTCAGTGAAGCTCGGACTGACACCTCAGTGGAAGGGATAGCAATGTCCCAGCAGCTATGTCCTACCCATGTTTGAGAAACCTGAGCAGTGTTACAGTATGGGTACATGTTCATTGGGCACAGGACCCCAAAGGCCTATTAGGCAGGCCCCTTATAGGGTGTCTGACAGAGTCACACCCTGAGGGAGGAGATACAGGAAATGTTGGAATTAGGGGTAATTCAAGAGTCCAACAGTCCCTGTGCCTCCCCAGTGGTGCTGGTGCCAAAGAAGGATGGCAGCACCAGGTTCTGTGTGGACTACAGGAAATTAAATAGTCACACAGAGTGAAATGCTTACCCCATGCTTAGGACAGATGAGGCTCTAGAGCAGCTGAGTGAGGCTAAGTATCTTACCACCATTCATAGGTGCCGGTAGCTGTTAAAGACTGGGGGAGCGGAGGGTGACAGGGGCCCTTAGTGAACTAAAAAGGGTAATTTTCTTATAACTATTTGCTACCACAACATAGGTTCACTTGGAGGACATTTTAAGCTTGGCCAATTCACTTTTAGTGCTTGAATTAACATTTTCAGATTGGTCTTAGCTATCCCTATGGCTGATAATTGTATATTACCCCTAGTGAGAACAACTGGGATCATACCATAGATAATTTGAGAGGGCCATCTAAGGGATACAGCATTTAGGAACTGCCTCTATCCATTAGTGGCATGAGGGAAAATCCTGGAGTACATTTTCTATTACCCATCCTTAGATCTAAGTTGCCTTTGAATATGGCTGGATGAGCTTTGCTTTATTTTTATGGATAGTCTGTTTTGGAATAGTGGTAGCCTCTGTGATATATATCCATTTCTCCACAACATTCAGTTTAGATACCTGGACTGAGTATGTCTGATGCCATTTGACTTGCTGATGTTCAGTAGGTCCATCTGTATTATGTTGGAGGTTGCTTTGTATGCCAGACGTGTCACCTCTAAGCACTCTGTAGGATACTGAGTATAGTAATAAATCTTTGAGGTGGTCCATGCAAGACCTATCGTTTAGGACTTGCATCCTTTTAGTAAGGTATTTCTGAAGGTTTTCCAATTGTTGCATGGGGCTGGACAGATACATGCCAAAGTGGGCATTATATAAAATGATTGACATAATAATGAGAGCTTTCTAAAGGGGGACAACAACATCTCTAGATCTAGTCACAATCAATTTGTTTATAAGCTGTGCAATATAGAAAGGATTTCTTGTTTCTTATGACTATGGACACATGTTGGTCAAAAGTTAGGTCACTGTACACACAAGTTCCCAAATGCCAAACAATTTGATCAGTTCTCAGAGGGCATTGTCATGATTTTGACACCAATTATTATTTGGGGCAAACCTTCCTGCATGATGGTTAAGTCATTTGGGGATTCAATAACTTCTCCTAGCTTGCAGTCATCTCAAACTTAGCTGGCCAAAGCTCTTTGGTATTTCCTTTTACTTTTGAGATGTATATGCCAAACAGAAAATGTCTCAGCACCGAACCCTGGGGGACTCCATTAGTGACTGGTCTCTTCCCCTGTTTTGATCTCCTGCATCCTGTGAGCTGAGTTGGCAATGCAGCTGGTGATGTAAGTGTTTGCTCCGACATTATTCATCTTTTGTACTACACCTGAGTAGGGGATTGTGTCAAAAGGCTTGGCCAGGTCAAGGTAATGTGGTGTGAACTGTTTTACCTTCATCCATTCCTTTGGAAACAAGAGTAAAGCTTAAAATTTGCCCATGATTTGGAGCCTTTCACACTTTCCTCTGGGCTGTTTTCAAACACATTTTTAGGGCCATGCATACATGTATGCATTCCTTGATTCACCTTCCTGATTGTATTAAATTATATTCCTTGCATAATACAGCACACTTGTTAGACTTAAGTTAGAGCGCATTTTAAATTTATTGTTTAAACATTTTTCCAGTAGGCAATGAAACAAAAATGCATTAACCAATAATGACAAAACTGCCTTATTCAGAACATTTCTGTGATAACAGTCTACTTCCACACACAATTACATTTTAAATTTATTGTTTGAACATTTTTCCAGTAGGCAATGAAGCAAAATGCATGCACTAATAATGACAAAACTGCCCTATTCAGAACATTTCCATGATAACAGTCTACTTCTACACACAATATATAAATACAGAATCACAGTAGTGTAAGCCATAGGCATGTTGTACAGCTTCTTGAACTTATTTTCAGTTGGGGGCGGGGCAAAAGGCCAGAAACCAGGGACACATTTTAAACATTGCTTGTATAATTTTGGAAAGTTGCTTGCATAAAATGTTGTGTTACCACCATGCATTTCACTGCCAAGTCTTGAACTCAGAACCTTGTGCACTACAGTCAGAGCATCATACCACTAAGCTAAACCAGCAGTTTCTTGAAAGACAGGAAGACAAACTTAAATGGCTATCATATTATTTAGTGAATTCAGTTCTCACTTCTCACCATAGCTCTCAATATCTTAGCACAAAAATACAGAACAAAGCCAATAATGGGGGAATACAGCCCCAAAATAGGGACACATTTCAAATACTGATTTTATAACTTTAGAAAATTGCTAGAATAAAAGGTTTTGTTTTACCACTGAGGAATAAATTACCAAGTGATTGTGGCTAGGGAGTTTAGGCTCTTTTTACCTGTACCCAAGGTACAGGGTTTGAGCCTGCGTACCTCTAGCCACTGGATGTATTCTGTTGGACACACACACACACACACACACACACACACACACACACACACACACACACACACACACATATTGGTGGATATATTTCACTTGCAGAGATACAGGTAGTCCAAGACAATGTGTCACATAATCACAAATCAGTCAAATACTTGTCAGAGATCCAAAAAGAATGGGTGGATTAGCCAGTGGCTCACTGTCTCAAAGACAATACTCATTCCAGAGAAACCATCTCCCAAAATTCAAGCACATGGACTTGACTGACATTTATCTATCATTCACTCAATGAAGGATCTAACACATCCACAGAGGAAAAATGTACATCAGTTGATCTGAAGTCAACATTTTCATATTACACCCTGGGTTTACTACTTCATTTTGAAAAATGGGCTTTTATGCATTGAAATGAAAAAAAAAAAATAAAGAAAAACATTTCACCTGGTGGTGCTGCACTCATAAGTATGCACATTTTTGTACCATTAAGGTACTACCAAAATGGGTTATAATTAATCTAACCTTCTATACACAAGTACATGTTTAACTACACTGTGTACTTAATGATTTACAGAGGTAAACTTAATTTAGTCTGTGTGAACAATTCTTCCTCAGTAATCAGAAGGCTGAAACAATTAGTGCAATACACTGCTAGTTATCACATTTTACTAGTTATCACCACATTTTACAATGTCTTATGCCTAAAATACATGTTTGCCTTATAGTTACTTGGCAAAGGGGATTTCCAATTGAGAGGCAGAGGGTGTATAACACTGATTACAATATGAAAAGAATAGACGTAACTCCTCCACCAGGAGAATATCAGTGGTGTTGGATAAATGTGTTGTGGCAGCCCACATAATAAGCTACCTAAACAAATGTATCAAGAGCACCTACAGTATAGTGCTGTCCTAATACACACTCAGGAGTGGCCATATTACAGCCATTTCTGTGCTCATTTCGGTGGTAGTATCAATAACAGCAATAGTGAGCAAGATTCCACTGTTGCAAACAGGCAGACAATGCTGTGTCCTCTGGATGAGACATTATACAGCTCTAAACATCTTCTACAAGATCTTTTTTTGTATGTTTGTACAGTAATCATTTGAAATGTTGAGACCTGCTACAGCAAGACCCAAAAATACGGAGACAGAATGGCTGAAAAAGAGGACTTACATATACTGTCAGACATGGCCATTTCTCAGGATATCACACACACACACGCACACCTTACTTACTCTGTAAATAGTACGTCTCCCAATAAATCACAACTGCCAATCCAGACTCCGTCCTCCGACTTTGACCCAGGCAGCTTCCGAAATTACATCTGCAGCAGCTAAATCTATTCCCGCTCGCATTTAAAGCCAGCAGCAGCTAAATCCATTCCCGCTCGCATTCAAAACCAGCCAGCAGCAGGTAAATAAAACATTCAGCATTAATCTGTTCCCGCTCGCATTCAAAACCAGCCGGAAACCCAGAAATACATGCGTCAAGCTGATGTCATCACACACGTGATGATGTCAGCTGCTAAAGCTCAAAAATAAAGAATGGGACAGTTGGGAGGTGATCTGTAAAAGTGTGGGGCGGCTCCCCTACCCCCTTGATCTATGGTTCTGGTGCCCATGCGACCACTGATATTACCAAGGGTTACTGGCAGGTGCCCTTGAGTCCCAGTGCTAGAGAGAGGTCAGCCTTTGTGACTCCTTTTGGCTTGCATGAGCTCTCAAAGATACCCTTTGGAATGATAGGGGTGGGAGATTGGCATAATGGTTAAGGTGTTTACCCTACAGACACAAGGTGCAGGGTTTGATTCTCACATGGGGTAATTGCCTAGGCTTAAAATGGCCTACAAGCACAGTTAGCCTAGTACTAACCTATGAACCTATGAAAAATGCCCCAGCGACTTTCCAGAGGCTGGTTGATCATAACCTAGCAGGAGGAGGAGGAGGGTCTGCCCTTGTTTACCTAGATGATATTGTCATCTACAGCCATTCCTGACAAGAGCACCTTCAACATGTCAAGGAGGTGCTTGACAGACTACAGAGGGCAGGGTTGACCATTAAACCACTCAAATGTCAGGTGGGTATGGCAGAGGTCTCCTACCTGGGACATAGAGTGGGGAGTGGTAAGATCAGGCCAGAACCTGCCAAAGTAGAAGCCATTCAGGCATGGCCTGCACCTGTCACCAAAAAGTAGATGAGGGTATTCTTATGGACAGCAGGGTACTATAGAAAGTTTGTCCCCAGTTATAGTACCATAGCTGCTCCCCTCACAGACTTGACAAGAAAAAATAGGCCAGATAAGATAGTGTGGACCACTGCATGTGAGCAGGCATTCCAGAAGCTTAAAGAAGCTTTGGGAGGACCCCCTGTGTTAGCCAGTCCAGATTACCGCAAATCATTTGTTGTGCAGGTGGATGCTTCAATCCATGGGGTGGGGGCTGTACTTAGCCCAATTTCTTCAGAGGGAGAAGAGCACCCAGTGGTTTATCTCAGTCGTAGGCTCCAACCCAGGGAGGAATGCTATGCAGCTGTAGAAAAGGAAGAGTCTATATTGGATGATGGAACTTTCAAAAGTTTGAGTGTCATATGGTCGACACCAGATGATCGAATTTTTGAAAGTTCGAACATTTTAATGGAGATCTCAGTACAGAGTGGAATGGGAAGATTTCCCTTTTCTGCACTGTAGTGCGATCTTGGAGTTGGTATATTTAAAGAGCGGGGGGTGTCGGGGTGCAGGGGGGCTTGCCCTCCTTCTTAAAATGTTCAGGTAGGTTATTTGTGTAGTTTATTTCTTTTATTAATGTAACTTTTAAAAGCTCAATCATATGGTGTTGACCATATGGCAGTCAAACTTTTGAAAGTTTGATTATCTAATTTAGACCCAAAAGGAATGTTTAGCCATAGTGTGGTCACTGTAGAAACCTCAGCCTTATCTGTATGGAAGGAAATTCACTGTAGTTACAGATCACAATCCCCTAGCATGGTTACACTGAGCCAGCCAACAAAATGCTAAGTTGCTAAGATGGAGCCTAGGGTTGCAAGCATATATGTCAGTCCAGCTCCGCAGTGGGATTAGCAATGCCAACTCAGATGGGCTCTGAAGACAGGGAATGGGGTAAGGTATACTCAGATAGACCTAACCCTCCAAAGCAACGTTTCTCAAGGGTCACTTGAAAAACTAGCTTGAGTTCTCAGGGAGGAGAGAAATGTGAAAAACTGAAAGGCTGCCAGCCCAGCCAGACAGAATCTTGTAAATAATTCTATGTGATTTGTAAATATTAATATAATCCACAGGCTGGTTTTACAAATGTAAAAGAGAACTATATATTATGATTAAACTATATGTTGTGCTGAGCTTCAAAAATGTAACCACAGTGCACTCTGCTGGATGAAAGCTGATCAATCAAGCATTGTATGACTGTTTGATCTCAAACTTAGATGTCTGGACCAGCAAATTCTTTCAATTGTTTTGAGACCAGAGTTAATTGTTAGATTTTACATATATAATGTATTTTATTGCTGTGGCTTCCTGCAGGTGTACATTACAAAAAGAAATGTAAGCTTTGAGTTTCTTTTAGCATGGGAAAGTAAACCAGAGAAGTGTCAAGAATGGTATAATCTAAAATGAGGCAGCAGTGATGTATTATCAATTTAAGACTTTTTCAGAGAGAGAGAGAGAATCAGAGGATTTTGCATTTGTCTTCCGAACTGACAACATCACCAGCACTCTGCCTTTGCTCTGTATGTATGTAAGTTATTTAGAACATTGTTTCTCTTAGAAATAGATAGAAAATAGTAAGATTATACTAGCTGTTTCTATATTTATGTCTGACTATTATACAGTATTCTTTTAAGCATTTTCCTGTGATGTCTGAACTCTTGACTAGCACTGTGCTGAACTGAGGAGATTTGTCTTGTGCTTTTATTATTTATTAAATATTTTTAAACCTTTCAACTGTTGTTTTTTTGTATAGAGATAATTTAAGCTCTAGAGTACATTGCATGTATATACTGTACAAAGCCACTCCATTAAGCCTTGCTATTCATCACACTTACTAACTGAATAATAATACTGTACAATAAAATTGGACACCTTTTGCTAAGGGCCTTATTAATAGCTGATATCAGTGGTTGGTGGCAGTGATTTATACCTTATAGCCTGGGCAGAGAAGGGGGCATAGCTGGAGAACCTGTGCCAGCCTTCCCCAGGAGTGTCTGTGTGTTTGTATATAACGCATATCTCAAAGTGTATGTGTCAGCTACTTGGGCAGGGACATGAAGCACTGGCTTGACAGAGGGAGTGCTGGGAGGACTTGGCTTGGAACCCTGGCTAAGGACTCCACCCTATAGCTGTGCCAGTGGGGAGTCTAAATGGGGATCTGGAAAGAAAGGGAGAAACCAGCCCCAGACTGACTGTGATCTCTGTGTGCTCTTAAGGAAAAATTGTACTTTACTGTGTGTGTGTACTTGTTATCCTCCCAATGTGCATGCCCCGTACTGGTGCTAGTGGTGAGGACTGAGGCTCCTTGATTACTGGGCCAGTGCACGGGCGCCACAGTTATAATGAATTTTGTAATGTTTTGTTTAAAAAAATCAATATATATGTGATTGCATATGTTTATTTTAAGAATTTCAGAGGGGAAAATGAAGATGTGTTTGATAATTTTTTAGTATTGTATGGAATGTTTAGAATATAAGATGTAAAGAACTCCTGTATAATCAGATATGGGATCATAATTTTCAAATGAATAAGATTAGGAAACAGATGTGGGATAAGGGGTGGGGTAGATAATATGAGTGTCATAATTTTTTTAATTGAATTTACAGTTTGTTTAATAGTACATTTGATTTATTTAAACTGCAATTTTGGATTTGTTTGATACTGTATATTTGAAAAAAAAAGAGAAACATGCCATTATCTGTAAACTGTTGTGTGAATAGGTGAAAACAGATAAAAAAGTAATAAAGCCACCTTCTTTTCCATAAGTGACTTGGAATACTTCATATCCACCTGAGCTACTTCCAACTCAGCAGATGGGGCTTCAGTTTAATATCTGATCTGAAGGATTGCACACTCAGGAGTGCAGTGTCATTATTGGAAAATTAATCTAACTACCTAGTGTGGCGATAGAACCTACAGCTTTCTGCACCAAGGGTAAGTGTGATACCTTTTGATCTACTGAGACTGCTAACAGTACAATAACAGCAGAATAATATAGCTGCATGAGCGTATACATTAGCAAAAAAAAAAAAAAGATTCTGCAAACTAACATGTCATGCATTACTTCATGTTCCAAAACATGATGTGTACTAAACAGCCAAATATGATTAAAGAAGCTAGTACAATAAGAGTAAACAAAGTTCTAGTTTAATGCAGGATGAAACAGTTAAAAAGTCATCACATACTAAATGTCAATACTTTAACCAAAAAACACTTGTTTTCTTATTCATACATACAAAATAAAGCAGTAATGTGTTAGACGCAATCAACTAAATACACTGTGGTCATTTCTGACTAGGAGAGCTGTTGAAGTATTCTTTCACATTAATGAGTATATCTGAATGGCTAACGGGGTAAATTTTACAGTTTTAGGAAAATCTGTGGAATTAGTAAAGTAATGAGGACAAAGAATTACTAAAATCTTTACCGGTGTAGCAGGAATAAAAAAATCAGACTCTATACGCCGAGAAAAGACAGATTTGGTGACAAGAATTAACAAAAGCCATGTGCCCTCAACAGGATTTATGAGGGTGGGATTTCAACAGGGTTACGATAACAGGAGAGATTAGAAAGATCAACAATGTCAGATTATTACTATAATGAACTAAAATTGAGGGGCCTAGCCAGATTAACAGCGTCACAGGAGTCTAGGCAAAATTTGTTCAGAGGATTCACTGAAGAAAAAAGAAGTTGACCATTGCAAGATTAACATAATTAGGAGGCCACAGCAGGATGAGCAATCGGTGGGGTCTCAAGCGGAATTAACAGAGTCAAGGTATTAATTTCCCGGTTAACAAATGTAAAATAAAATAAATAAATAAATAAATAAATGAATTAGGCCCCAGACATAATTAACAGGCAGAGTTGTGACATACCCATTTCTTCCTTTCTCAAAGTCAAAGTCAAGTCAATGAAAACGTTATTGTCATTCAGAACTACACAACAGTGTATCTGAACGAAATTGCAATGCTTTGTTGTCAATCCAGGAAACAGCTGCACATATAGACAGGAAAAATTAATAAAATATCACAGTAGAATTTTAATAAGTAGCAATTAGTAAGTAAAGTAGTACAGCAGTGACCCACACCCATCCCAGAACAGGAGACAAGGAAGACAAGGAACAATATGAAGGTAATATTGTCAAAGTAAATTTGAAACAATAGCAGCATATCTATGATTGGACTGAATTATTGCACAGTTTGTATACTGCACTTTACAGTCCCTTCAGTGTGTAGGTGAGCTACCTTAGTATTGCACTTAGTTATTGTAAATCCATAAAATAAGCCCCTTGGTAGGCTAATTATGTAATAGACATCATGATTCGTTTTTCCCAAGAGTTCAACAGTCTAAAGGACAGCAGAAATGAACTGTTATTTAGTCTGGTGCTCTTACAATGCAGGCTTCTGTATCTCCTGCCTTACGACACAGGCGAGTGTACAGACCATTTGCAGGATGTGTTGGATTGCTGGAAATCTTTTTGGCCCTGTCGATGCACCGGCATTTGTGTAGACCTTCCAGAGGTGTAAGGGAGGTGCCAGTGATTCTTTCTGCCACCCTAAAACTCTCTTGAGAGCCTTCCAATCCTGACTGTTACAGCTCCCATACCAGACTGTAATGCTGTTGATCAGGACACTTTCAATGGTGCCCCTATGAAAGGTCTGAAGTATGGAGCTTGGTAATGTTGCGTTCCTAAGTTTCCTTAAAAAGTGCAAATGTTGCTGAGCTTTTTTGACTTTTCTGGATACATGGACTGACCAGGATAAGTTCTCCATGATATGAACACCCAAGAACTTTATACTCTTTCATCACTAGAAGTTTGTGTGGTACTTGATATCTTCTGAAGAAAACTTCTGTCTAAGACTGAGTCAGTCACGACTCAGGAAAATAACTACAAGATTGAATAATGGTGTTTCTAAAGTTGCTACCTCAAAGTATACAGTTTTGTTCAAGCATTGCTTTAATGATATATGATTGTCTCTGACAGAGATAAAAAAAAATAAGTTATGCTTTCTGTGGAAAAGTGTTCATTCATGTCATAAAATAGTCGTGACAGGGGGACGAGTATAGGCAGTGCAAATGGGGTAGCAAAAGGTGTTGCTTTTTTAACTTGTTTTTGTCTCTTCCAAAAAGGAGCAAGCTTATTAATAGATTACGGTATGCTTACTAGTTTTAGTGGAGACAGCAGAATTTAATTAAGTCAAGAGATCTATTTCAGTGATAAAACATTTAAAGAAAATATAAAACTTGCTCCTTGACAAGGCAGATGTCCACATAATTAAGTCTGTCACTAGTTAGGAATATCATTGAATCTTGAAGTAATAGTATCACTAATCTGTAGGATTCTTCATCCCATCAAGAGTTATTATTACACACCTGCCTTATTACATTTACAGGACAGCCATTACTAGCTTTTGTTGGTTTGATAAATATGTAACAAAAAATCAATATAACTTACTGTGACTAGGGGCCCCCAGTGACAACAGGATACACTGGTGCCCAAAGTAGTCTATGCAGAAAGACAAACATAAGGAATATTGTTCCATTAAAATAAAAATGGATATGAAGTAGAATTAATGTCTTTGTGCATGGTGGGAATGTGTCCCCGCACCCCTTACTTAACATAAATGACTCAGAGGTCACTGCACCCTACAGAAATTGATTTTTTTTCCATGCAGCAACTTTGCTCAAAAAGAATACTTCACAGACTTAGTAATGGTTGTAAAAATTGGCTTTTGTACTCACTGTCGAGTTCAGCATATCTTAATTCAGAGGAACGTAATATTATGCCTAGAGGAATGGTCTCTGATACTTTGCAGTAAAATCAGACACAGCAGGCTGAGGTTTAATTCAGTTAAATGATAATATCCAGTTCTAACTGAACTAGTAAGTAACAATGTGAGTATTTGTCCTGCAAACACTCGTGGAAATATTATTTGAACTAGCGAGATTATAGTTGCCCTGCAACGACTGCCACAGAAGAACATAGGGGATGGGTTTAAATTTAAAAAAGTGCTAGAAATGTACTGGTCCTGGTAAATGATAGTGTATGTATCACTTGCTAGCTGTTGACTGTTTAAGTGCTCTGTTTGTGGTATGTACAAAGGGCTGCTGTTACATATCCAACCTGCTTTGATACTGATATGAAAGACACTCTCTTTTTTATGACCAACATTGTTCTAGTTCTTGTTACAGTTGTTCTTCAGATTTACCCTTCATAGATTTATTAGCTGCCAACAGCTTGTCATTTAAAATATAATTCCTCTTGCCGCACTTTGTGCCAAGACTATCATCAGAAAAGCAGGGGGCAGTGTTAAATACAGCAGGGCTGAAAGGTCAGACTTGTGTGGAAAAGCAAAATAGTCTGTTGAACATATCTTCTTATAAAAGAAAGTAACTCTGTCATACCATGGTTAAAAAGTTAGAGCATTTCAACTGACTATAGAAAAAAGAAAAACACAAGGTCATATTGCATATTTTGCTGAGTTTTCTTCCATGTTTTATTTATATACATATTCTCCCTAACCTGGAAAACCTCCAGCAGATCTCCACTCTCTGTACCAGTTCTGCCTGCTGCCTGAATTCTGCCATTATTAAACTCTACTCTCTGCCACTTGCCCTGTAGTCGAACAGTCTCTAAAAATTACATTACTGCCTAATGACACCACCCCCATGCACAAACACTGGCCTCACAATTAAGGGCAGACTTCACGCCATTAGGGGCGGATTTGGATGCTTGTTAGAAAAGTATCACAAACCCCGCATTTTGTTTCTGAATCTCCTTTCTATGGCCATCAATGTACATGCTTCACATGAAAATGCTGATGTTTCTGTAGTGCATTTGCTGTGTGCTAACCCTGCAAAGGAAGACGGAACAGTGTGACAATGTTGTTTCACCAGTGAGTGGTAAGTGATTCAAATGCATGATGTTTACAAACACTGACGAGAGATACAAGTCTAGGGTCTTGCTTACTCTTGCTTGCTCTTCATAGATTCAAAGGTTTGTAGTAGGCTAACGACCACGAAAGGCTTTTTAAGCCTAGCCATGCATGCCAAATCTCTGACAAGTTCTTTTACTTTTGATAAATGTAAGCAGGGGCTTAAGAGATGAAGCATTTACAAGCAGGGGCCTGGGAGGTGAACCATTTACTGTGTAATTCATACTGAAGCAGCATCATTCCTCCTCTAAGTTCAACCACCTCTGCAGATTAGCCCATGCTGAAATTGTCATGCACTCATGATACATGATATTTTTTGGTGCATCTCCTGTAACTGACTTCAATTGCCTCCATTCACTCTTCTTGGTTTATTATAAAAACTAAAGTACTTGTATAGGAATGACATAATTCCTTAATAGGGACAGGATAATGGAAGGGGTGCACAGAAACTGCTTAGTGTGCCAAACACTATCAGACACAAGCATGTAACACTTTGAGATGTCAGAATTGCTAAATGCTATTTGGGCAAAGAATAGCAATGATATATAAGAGATAATCAATAACACTGGCTATCTTACAGAGATGAGTGATGAATAATCTAGCTATTCCACTCTAGACCCTGTTCTAGAACAAAGGCAGTTATTCAGTAATAAACAATGATTGTATACATCTGATATTCTCAAGTAAATCAGATGAGCCAGTGGACAACCATTTAATACTTTCTAGTTGTAGCAATTCTCCAGTTACTTAGATATACATCATACATTTACTCTACAAGGGTAACAGGCTAATGCCTTTGTAGTAAGTACAGCAAAGGCAAGGCATTTACATCTGCAGATACTAAAAACATCTCTGGAAAACAATAAGTAAACACCGAGCTGACAGAAAGCAGAGAGACACTCTACCCAAACAACCAGTATCTTTCCAGCAAGATTTGTGATTAAAAATAGCCATAATAAGCTGCCATCAAGTTACAGTTCCTGTTCCAACACTGTCCCCAACCAGATGAAGTAGTGAGACAGAGAGTACAAAATATGAGTAACTCCTGAACCTGAATCAGAAAAAACTAAACTGAAAACAAAAAAACACTAATTCCACGTAGCCTCAACTCTGAGCAAACACACACTTTATTGAAGAACGGTGTACACGGTTAAGCGCTTTGTCTCTCAGCAAGACATCTTCAGAAACATAGTGCAATAGTAAAACCAACTTTTAAAACCTGAATGAATCCGCTGTTAAGTCACATCTACTCTACTCACCAGCAAGGATACTGCATAGCCGAAGGCCACTTTCCAGCTGACACAACACAATAAAAAAATGCTAGTGTGCTTAAATAAAAATAAAAATGTCAACAATAGCTAGAAAACACAAAATAAATATTTATATACAAGATGCCCTCCTTTTAACTCACTACAAATGGAGATGTTACCATTTAAACCAGGGGGAATGGCCCTGTTTAATTGCAACTTCCAAAACATCTCCCTTTGTAATAAATAATTGTCAATCCCCGAAAACACATTGGCTTGTACCTGCTCCAAAATCAAAAAAGTGAATTTCGCAAACCCAACACAGTCCTTTGAATGTTTAGCCAGGGCATTGGTTAAGTCCCCTTTATTTATATAGTACAAATGCTTATATATTTGCTTATTCAGGAGATTATTGGTTTTACCCATATAATATACCCAGCAAGTGTCACAGGTTGCAAGATAAACTACCCTAGCAGAAAAACAATTGAAATTCCCCTGATTTGAAAAAATCACCCAAGTTAATACCTGGTAGACTAATAGTTCCAGTATTAACAAAACTACACTGTTTACAACATCCTCACTTTCTGGTGCTAGTTATTGTGAAATTATGTTGTGCCAATCCCTCCAGTAAGCACTTTATATTAGACTTATTTTTATGTGTAAAGACTGGTCCATCAGAAAAGTGCTTTCTAATGTCCTTATCAGCCTCGGAGTTGAGGCTAACTGGAATTACTGTTTTTTGTTTTTAGTGAGACAGAGAGAGTATCAGAAGAAAATAAGATAAAGTCCTATAAAGATACCAGGAGACAATCCACCAGTCCACAATTCACAACACTGCTGTAGGATAATTTGTGTTACTGAAATGAGTGGGCCAGGACAAATGCCTTTTTATGAATCACAACCTCATAAATTTATAAATACCAAGGGTTCCATAATCATCAATATAAATGACAGGTGTACACTGACTGGACAGTGATCTTTTCATAATGGCAGCAACCACTTGACCTTGTGTCACAGGATATAAACTTATTTGTGAACCAGACAGTGACCTTGACCACCCCAAGTATTGACAAACACACACTGTGATCAGGACTTCTTGCAGTGTTCAAAGGAACAAAATATATATTAATATGCATGCCTATCAGAAATGGGAATGCATGAACACTGAGTATTGCAACAGCAACATATAAGCATTATATCCTTGAATATTGACGTTTCAAGACTGTGATGATACAAAACTGGCAAGCTGTAAAAATGTCCCAATATTCTTTTATCTTTGAAACTGCTATGAATTTCAGCAGATTTATGGGAAATGCTACCTTTATCTTCAGTACGCATAACTTATTAAGAATCAGATTACCATGAAGCATTGCTTAATGACTCTCCATTTGGCTGGGATACACTGAGCTGCACAGCAGTGGTGCTGCTGACACCTACCTTACCAGATTTCACAGAAAACAGTCCTAAGAAAATCTGGGGAGTTTGTTTGTTTGTTTTCCCTCTAAAATTGTTTTATTTCAAAATTTGCTGATTTTTGATGTTGCTTACTGAGTCAATATATTACATTAATTTGGAGTACTTTGATCTTCTTTATCTTGTGAGTGAAGGAGAATTGCTGGCATTCTGGACATCTAGTCATGCCAGGTATTGAAACAAGTGATTTTCTGTGGTTATTATCTTTTTCTGTAGGTTTATATTGCTCTCTTTGCATATAAATAAATAATTTGGAGCATGGTTAGAAAAGCTGTCTAGGTGCCTGGTGTACTGATATTTTTATTTACAAAAAATTTAGGCATTTAGCAGTTGTATGCTTTCTTAAACTGCATAATTATATTTTCAGGATACAGCCCTATCTTACAGTTACAAATGGGTCCATTTTCAGAATTTCTTCAGATACTCCTGAAATTATGAAATGTTTAACAAGTCATAGCAGTGGCAAATCTAAACCTTTTCAGGCTAAGCTACTGTCTTTATCAACTACATAATTTCAAGGAATGTGCACATTAAATAATGCAACTAATGAAGACAGTTGTTTTAGATCTAAAATGCTTTTCTTTGCCACTTGCATAGGAAGATAACTGCAAAAACTGCTAATGCCAATCATACCTCTCAAATGTCCAGATTTTCACAAAATGTCCAGATTTTTGCCTCATATTTTTGTTCTGTTCCTCAAAAATAGTGGCTTTCTAGCAAATTATTGAGAACAGAAGTTACTAAGTAATTCTAGGCATTTGAATTACAGACTTCATACCCTTTGGAAAATCCACGCTAAGACAAAACCAATTATGCTATCAAGTTTCTAAGTTTATGACAGTAATATTTAAAAATAGTCCCTATTTTGAGGTTTTGTCCCCATTATTTTTGACTTTGTCCAGATTTATTGCACTAAGACGTTGAGAGGTATGATATCAGTATAGAAACATATTGCATCATTTCTGTCACATATTAGGAATGTATAAACAGGCAGGAGAAATTTCCTGTGGGCATACTGCTAAGAAGCGGTAAAAGTACACACAGCCGTAAACATAGACAGCTGTATGTGAATCTTGGACAGAAAATATCCATTACATAGCCAATACAAATCAAAATTATTTTCCATTTGCTTTTTAGCTGTTGTACAGTATTGCAGGTAAAAGACCTTTGAAAAGAAGCTGCTAAAACATAATAGGTTGGCAGCGTTTTTCTTTTCCACTTTACTGTAGAATCTTTTTCTGAGATGGCCACAGATATATGCACGCACATGTTTTGAAGCAATGTGCTGATTAGCAACACCAGTTTGAAATGCATTACTGTGATCATTGCTTTTACTTTCTCCACAATCAAGGGTGCAACAGAAAATATCCGTCATTTGACAACCGTTATCCCATTATATGAACCACAATATCTAACTTCTCCATCACTCCAACTTAGTCTACACCAAAGACGTTCTATACAAACCAATGAGCAATACTAACTATTCCCTTTTTTATGCTACCTATGCCATTCTGCTAATCTATTTCTTAGCACATATTTTCTTCCTCCATCTCCTCTTTCCTAAATCTTTTTTATAACACCACATAAATTGACCTGAAACTCATAACCGCATAAAACCTATATGCGCACATTCTAAAAAAATTGCTACATCCATAGTGCTATCTTTACAAAATATATACTACCACAATTGCTTGTTCTTATAACTCAGATGTGCTATTACTTTCTGCTACTATATTGTATTAAATGATTCTTCTGTATTTTTCATTTGTTATACACTAACTCCCAGGCTGTGGCTAAAATGGGTGACCTGTGGATCAGCCAAGTAAGCTGGTCAGCAGACAGATATATATAAATTTATATATATATATATATATATATATATATATATATATATATATATGGTCCCCTACGACGCACAGAATCCCGATGCCCAAAATACAGAGATGAAAAGCCCAAAACCCCACATTACTGAAAGACCAGAAGCACGTAATTCAAAATCCCAATGTTAAGGGATTTTGAGTTAGCACTTCTGGTGTTGCGGTTCAGGTAAGTATGTGTGTATAAGTGTGTTTGTGAGGGGTTTTAGTGTGTGTAAGTGTGTGTTGTGACTGTGGTGTGTGTGTGTGTGAGTGTGTGCGTGTGTGTGTGTGTGTGTGTGTGTGTGTGTGTGTGTGTGTGTGTGTGAGGGACTGTAATGTGTGGGTGTGAGTTTGCCTTGTGTATATTTTTGTGCAATCTTGGAGTGAGAATAATAAAGTGGGGGGTGTGGGGGACACAGCCTTCGCCCCCCTGCTTATCTTTAGTGTAGGGTGGTTTGTTTGTTTATGGGGGGAGGGTGTGTGTATGTTTATGTGTGTGCTGTATGTATGTATTAGTTTCGCGATTTTGAATTTCACGCTTTCAACGTTTCGGTAATGTGGGGTTTTGGGCTTTTCGTCTTGGTATTTTGGGTGTCAGGATTCTGTGCGTTCAGGATTTCGTAGGGGACCTATATATATATATATATATATATATATATATATATATATATATATATATATATATCTTGGCTGGTCAGCAGACACACAAACACACTCACACACACACACACACACACACACACACACACACACACACACACACACACACACACACACACACACATACACACACACACACACACATAATGAAAACAAACACTACGTATTCACCACATAATCAATAGCAAATGCCAACAGCTACATACATTTTATTTGAGTGACACGTAAATTATTTTGCATTTTTGGTTTCTGTTTAATGTATTTTGATGCAGAGATCTACAATATGGCTACTATTATTTATGGTGATCGGTATACATCTCTTATAGTTTTTGCTAATTTAGTATTTTAAGGAACTTTGATTGGCTTATTAATGAGAATACAGCTATTGACTGGCTATTCATGTTCTAGATCCTGATTGGACCTGAATATCTTTCCCACCACTGAATGCATTTACTTAGTCTTGCCATTTGCAGGCTTATGGTGACGTTGATGTTATATGTGCAATTTGCTTTTAGTAATATTAGTTTCTGCATATTGCATTTTGTTGCAGCGATTTACAATAAGGCTGCAAATACTTATGCTGCTTGGTATGTTTCTGCTTTACTTAATGCCAAGTTGGTGTTAATTGGTTTTGATTGGCCCATCAATGAGAATATAGTTTTTGATTGGCTACTCATAAGTTAGATTTTGATTGCACTTGAACTTCTTCTTCTACCAATGAGTGCACTCATTTAGTTATGTCCCTTGAAGGTTTATGGTGGTGTTAATGACATACACATACTTCACTTGCACTAATATTAGTTTTTACTTATTTCTTTTTACTGTATTTCATTGCAGCAATCAGGCTGCTAAGATCTATGATGATCGGTACATGTTTTCTTTCGTTATTGCCAAGTAAGTGTTTTAATTAGTTTTGACTGGTGTGGCCACGAAAATATAGTTTTTGATTGGTTATTTGTTAGATTCTGATTGGACTTGAATTTCTTTTCCCACCAATGATCGTATTTACTCAGTCATGCCTTTCATGAGTGCTTTGAAGGTTTATTTTGATGCTAATCTTAGATGTGGAATTTGCGTTAGTATTTTTGTATTATCCTTTGGATTACCGATTTAAGCACCATCGTTATGGGTTTACTACAAACTGAAGGATTGATCTTTCTTGCACACATAGTAGTTGAATGGCCTCTTTTGTGATTTGATATGAGTTTCTTTATTCTTAAGCGCTAATATGAATGCGATCTTTACAATATCATACTAGTACCTTTTATACAAGGCATTTTTGAATATTAGTATAAACCTTATAGATAGTGTGTTATTTCTTAAAAGTATATATACTTTTATATTTTAGTGGTGATCTACAATCATAATTGATGAATGCTTACTAAAAAATATATATTTCTGCTTGTAGCTTTCAAAGTAGATTGGTGGAAACCTGAAATATAGGATTTCTATTTGTATACTGTACACCAATGATTGTAATCGGACTGAGAGCTCAACCAGTTGCATTCATAGGATTTGTAATGGCACCCATTGTATAGTTTTCTTTAGACCATTATTCCAGACACTTTATGCTATTTTGATTGGTTAATGTTAGAAATAGCAATTGATGATTGGTTAACTGATTTTCCTACATTTGATGACTATTTTAATATTCCTATTTTGGATTTTTGGTACGTTTTTCATTAATTACTGATTGGTTATATTTTTTATAACTGTGGTGGTGGTGCTGCGGTAGCATTGTCGCCTCAGAGTAAAACGTTGTCCCGTTCGATTCTCAGCTAGAGCGTCTTGTGTGTGGAGATATGCGTGAATGGGCATACCTTCGTTGAAGGTTGTGCATCAGAGCTGGCAACTCGGCACATAAAAATCTGCTGCCAATCATTAGCGGACCGGAGTTCCGCTGTGGCAACCCCTAACCGGGAAAAGCCGAAAGATACAACAACAACTGATTGGTTATATTTTATATAAATAGTAGGTATTTATTATTGTTAGATCTGATGAAGGGTTGTTTACCCGAAAGCACCCATCTCCTGTTTATTGTTTTTATACTTGTTTTGTATGTTCTTAACTTGGGAATATTAAATTGTGTTTTTAAACCTCAACATGGTGAATAAGCAGAGTTTGTTTTTGTTGTATTTGGATTACTACTGCGTTTTCTCTGGCAGCCTATCTGGCTTGTTTTTTTTTTTATTTGTGTGTGTGTGTGTGTGTGTGTGTGTGTGTGTGTGTGTGTGTATATATATATATATATGGCTAAGATCATTTTAGTGAATCACAGTCATCCGAATCCAACTTGCACGAAGTACAAAAACCAAATGATGAAAATGCCAAACACTGATAATTCCAGCTGACAAATCTCATCCCCTTCTCAACCCAAGTTAATGCTTGTTCTTCTTGTTCTTAGGTCTAGAGTGGTAGGAAATTTTGAATTTGGTATTTATTTCGGGAATACCGGAATTTGGTATTATGACTTTTTGCAGAAGTGAGTCAATGATACAATGACTCGACTGAGTGTGATCCAGTAAAATGATAGTAAATATATATATATATATATATATATATATATATATATATATATATATACACACAAACACACACACACACACACACACACACACACACACACACACACACAAAACACACCCACATACACACATATATATATTATATATTCACACTTACACACATCTGACTACACCAAGTTGAAATTAGTTCTATTAGTTTCATCACAATCTGCTATCAAAAGGTTACAAAGAAGATGGCTAACTTTTTGGGGAAAAGAGTGAGGAGACATATTCTACATTTGTCTGCCATAAGTAAGTTGAACTATATTGCATTTATTCTTTCATTTTCCTCACAAGCTAACATCAGAGAAATACACACATGGTAGCAATGTTTCTTTTTTTGTGGTGAAGGGGTCAAGGAGAGACAGACTGTGTATGAAAGCACAGGGCAGCCTTGGTCACTCATGCATTACTATTATATGTCTTGTCTAGAACAAGTGCACTGTCAATGAGTGTTAAGTAGAAATACATTTCTGGTGTAATTATTTGTTTCATTTTCTTTACAATCAAATGTCAGCTGTATACACAGAAGATGGCTATCTTTTGGGGGTAAGATAAGAAGCCATACTGTGTTATACATACATATATATATATATATATATATATATATATATATATATATATATATATATATATATACACATACACACACGCGCACACACACACACACACACACACACACACACACATATATATCTATATACATAGATATGAGTGTGTGTGTGTGTGTGTGTGTGTGTGTGTGTATATATATATATATATATATATATATATATATATATATATATATATATACATACACACACACACACACACACACACACACACACACACACACACACACACACACACACACACACACACACATATATTTATGTACTTCACTGAAAGCAGCAAGTCATCTCAGTATAACATCAGATGATACACAAAATGGGACAATAATCTTTTGAAAACAGGAGCAAGGAGGTATGTCATGTGCATATATCTGACAGCACCAAGTTGAAATATACTGCTATGGTCATTTGACCTTTTACTTTCATCCCAAACTAACATCAGAGGTTTAAACTGAAGGTGGCTATTTTTTCAGGTTAGAGTGAGGAGACATGCTGTGAATATATCGACAAACTGAAATATATTAGTGTGGCCATTTGCCCTTTTACATTCATCCCAATCTAACATATGAGATATAGGGAGAATATGGTTATCATTTTGGGAGAAGGAAGGCAGGCTGATTTTGAGAACACAATACAGATATGACTGCTTAATAGTCACCGAGATGCCTCTTTACTTCATGAAGTATGATAAAACCTGCTCCACCTTCATATAGCCATGATGTAGGTCATTCAGGCTACATCTCCTCTTCATAGCCATGATCCACTGCAACAGCTTGCCATACATTGTCAGGCTGGTCCATGGACTGCAGTCCACTTATGCACATGTCTGGATCAGCCAGTGTCCTCCTTTCTCCTTTTCCCATTCCATATATTATATTACAAAGAAGTGGCTCTCCACTAATAACTCTCACCAATCAACACACTACATGTTCAGAAGTGTTCTTATAGTCAATGTATGCTCATGTAAACAAAATATCAACTTAAACAAGCTAGTGTTATCTTAGAGAGCAACAGCATTATTCCATATTAGTGCATATATACAAAGACCTGCAATAAACCATAAAGTCTCATTGCTTATTAATACTGCTCAGGATAGCATATTTACCCTGTGATGATGTGAGGTACTGCCAGCTAAACCAGAAGAAGTAGGGCAGTGGATGTGTAACATATACCAGCATAGCTAGCTGGAGTTTTGTAAATAATTACATGTCATTTGTATATCAAACTGATTTTTACAGGTGCTTGTGTTGAAAATGTATTTGTAATGCTGCTTGTGTTAAAAATGTTCCAATGGTGGGTCTTGCTAGGCAGAAAAGAAATACACCTGTATACTGTAACAGAGGATAGTGGAAGAGAAGAGGTTAATCTTAGTCCAGGTAACTTTGAAAAATAGTCTGAAATTAAATTACCTGGTTTACACCATAAAAGATTGTATCTTATAGTTCTGATTGCAGTCATAGACAAAATGTCTGTGAAAACCAGGACTAGGAATCCTACTGTATTGTCCTTAGGGGTGAACTAATTACTATCCTGGAAAGATGAATGTTGTTGAATTGGTTTATAGCATCCAGATGCTATAACACATCTTAGCAAAGCTCTATGTGTGTGTATTATGACACATAGGTGCTAGATTCTAGTTCAGTTTCTAGTAAAGGGGTAGTGTGTGAATCAGTCAGATGACCAGATGTATGTTATGTCATTCTCTAATCCAGTACTGAAATAATGTTTAAATACTAGAGGGTAACCTGCATTTTGCATTCTCCAAGGATGATGCCAAAATAAGAACAAAAGATGATTGACTTTAATAATTGGCTTAGTTTCTGGTGTCATTTTAAGGGGGTGCAATATTTGTCAGCATGGAAGGAGATGATCAACAGACCACGCTGCTTTGCCAGGGATGGCCTGCACCTCTCCCCTCTAGGCTTTTGAATATTAGCTAAAACAATGTATTTTCACAATACTGCCATTTTTAGGCAATGCCAAACTGAAAGCACTTCTGACATAGCAAATCAAAACCAAGAAAATCTAAAGGTATTACTGCTCAATGCTAGGAGTCTAAACAAAAAAGCTCCACTCCTTAGAAGCTCTCTTTACATTAGAGAATTCTGAATGTCTGTGTGGTCATCGAGACATGATTTAAAGCCGTGGTGAGCACACCAACAGTGCAAGGTTATAATGCCTTCCATACACTTAGGCCAGCTACTTCACAGGCAGGGACTAAAGGTGGAGGTGTCTCTATTTACATCAAAAATAAATATACTTCAATGGACAATGCACTTGAGCTGCTCCATGTTCAAATCACTATAGGTAAAATCCAGTACCACTTCTCTGCAAGCTATAGATCCTCCTCTATGACCCAGGAAACCTATACCATGTATTTAAACTTATTAGAAACACTAACCATCCAACCCAATACTATATTCATGGGTAACTTTAATTATCCCACTATTAACTTGGAATCCTATACGACATCAAATGTACATGCACAGAGATTCCTTGATTTTGTAAACACAAACTCCCTGTACCAGATAGTCAATACATCAACCAGGGGTGCAGCCATACTAGATCTGCTCCTCACTAATATGGGGCACTGCTGCACACCCCCTACTGTAATGCTTTCCCTGGTGAGGTCAGACCACAAAATGGTCTCTTTTGAAGTAAAAATAAAACCTGGACCCCCAGCTAAACCTGGAATATTTAGGAACTATTCTAAGGCTAACCTCTTGCTATTAAGTGAGAATCTGGTAAAATGTAAAGCTCCCATAACCATGAGAACACTGCTGCCTATGCAGAACTGTTGACAGAAACCCTGTACAAGCATGTTAATAGCTGCAAAGAGACAGCTGTACCCACCAGGAAGTACATAACTAACTCAAAAAACAAGCCCCCCTGGTGGAATCACAAAATCAATAGGCTGTATAACAGGAGGAACAAAATCATGGCAAAAATCAGGAGGTGGAGCACCCAGCAGGATAAAAGCACTCTCATCAAATAAACAAACAACTCAAAGGACAAATAAAGTCTACCAAAGCCAAATCTGAGGTATGTTTGGAATCCCAGGCCAAGGACAACCACAAAGCATTCTTTAGCGATGTCCACAACCTCATAGGCAATACACAATTATGTGCAGAACTCATTGTAAATGGAGCAACCTATGCTGAGGCAGAAGATATAGCAAACCTCCAGGCTCATAACTTCAGCTCTAACTTCATCCCTCTCTCTCCGTCAACCTTCCCTCAAAAAATATCATCAAATATAACTCTCCCTACTATCACTAGGGAACATGTCCTTAATGCTCTCTCTAAGACCAAGAACACTGCATCAATGGGACCAAACAATATACCAGGATGTCTTCTAAACAGCATGAAACATAACCTATCAGGACCTCTGGAATTATTATTTAACTGTATCCTCCAAACAGGCTTTGTGCCTCATGAATGGAGAAAGGCAACAGTCATCCCTCTGCACAAAGGTGGGCCATCTACAGACCCTGGAAACTACAGACCCATAAGTCTCACTAGTATTATATGTAAAGCCATGGAAAGAATTATCATGGAGATGATCAACAGAGATATAGAAAACCTACAAACACCGGACCCAACCCAGTTTGGTTTCTTCAAGGGCACATCATACCTACTCAACCTGGTGGACTTCTTTGAGAAGGTCACCAAAGCAATGGATGAGGGCAAAATCATTCACGCTGCCTACCTTGACCTGGCCAAGGCATTTGACACAATACCCTTCTCAGGCATTGTTGACAAACTCAGGAGGTTAGGCAGAAACCTGTATGCCACCCATAGGACAGCCAACTGGATCACATGGCTCACAGACAGGACCCAGGAAGTTAGAAATGGGGACTTTACCTCTACAAAGAGGCCAGTCACAAGTGGAATCCCTCAGCAATCAGTCCTTGGACCACTCCTTTTTGGCATTTACTTCTCAGAAGTCAAGGCCAATGTCAGTGGACTCTGGCTGACTAAATTTGCAGATAATTGCAAACTAGGAGCTGTCATTGAATCTCACACTGACACAAATGTTCTCCAGGAGGGGCTGACACAGATAAACAACTGGTGTCAGAGCCATGGACTAAAACTAAATGCCAAGAAATGCACAATAATATCCTTTGGGAGGCCATCCATCCCTGGTAACTATCATATTAACAACACACCCCTCAGAGTTGACCCAGTAGTCAGGCAGTTAGGGACACGCATATATAGTAATCTAGCCTTTGACCATCACGTGTCTGCAGTGGTGAGGAAATCATTCTATGTTGTACAGCTTATAAACTTAAAGGTATGGCATCTAAGTTTAAGGAAGTCATTGTTCCACTGTATTTGACATTCATCAGACCTATCATTCAGTACAATGCACCCTTTGGTATGTACCTATGCAGGCATATCCAGCAGATAGAACATCCACAGAGGTTCCTCACTAAAAGAATACAGAGTGTAAGTAAAATGTCCTGTGCAGACCACCTCAAGACCCTATCCCTGTGTTCGGTCTCCTACAGGCTTTTGAGGGGAGATCTATGCCTGGCATACAGGGCATTGTCAGACCCTACTCTGATGGACCTACTGCATATCCAGAAAACAAACAGCACCAGAATTACCCATTCTAAAGACTTAAACCTTGTCTGTGATATAAATAGGACCTGCTGGAGAGATAGGTATGTGTCCCAGAGACTGCCCCATCTATGAAACAGGCTCCCCATCCATATGAAGCAGAGTTCTTCCCTAACCTAATTCAAGTGCAACTTGGACATTTGGATGGGAAACCAGAAATTCATCCCTGGTTGGTATCTATGTCTCTAATGGACACAGGTAACCTGTAAATGGTTCATCTTTCAGGCCCATGCTTACACTTATCAAGATTATCAGATCTTGTCAGAGATTTGGGATGCATGGCTAGGCTTAGAAAGGTCCTTGTGGCCATTAGCCTAGTAAACGCCTTTGAACCTATGAGACAGAAGTCTCAGGGCAGTCTGTTTTTGAAATCTGGCAAAGAAGGATCACTCATCCACTTTATCTTACCTTGCTTTAGTAAGTAACCAAGGAATAGTAGTTCTTTAGATCAGTCAAGAAAATATAGTGAGATTAGTCAAGTATTTTTCTGTATCTGTGTAAATCTATCTGTCTGTGTTATTTGTAATATTTCCTGTGGCTGAAACTCTGGTATTTATTGTAAATAGATATTTAGTATTTCATGTTCTTTTATTATTTATTATTAAATATATTTACACTTTTCATTGTGACTGGTCTTTTAGAGAATATTTTAACCTTTGAGAGTACTTATATTTGCTGCCACTGTGGCAACATCTGAAGGCCTTGCTGCATTGGTCAAACACTACCATTTGTATTACTATTAATTTTACTCAGTATAATTGGGAACCCTGGCAAGAGCCTTAGATAACTGGCTTTGTGGGTGTTCTAGTGGCAGTGGAACTACCTTATAGTCTGGGCATAGCTGGTAATTTGGTGCCAGCTTTTTCCAGGTGTGTGTGTGTGTGTGTGTGTGTGTGTTTAAAAATCAAATATCAAAGACTGTGTGTGTCATCTACTTGGAGAGGGGCACAAAGCACTAATGTCACAGAGAGGGTGATGGAGAACTTCGCTTGGAACACCTGGCTAAGGACTCAACTCTATAGCTGTGTCAGTGGGGAGTCTTATTTGGGGCATAGAGAGAGGGGGGGGGTCTGTGCTCTTAAGGGAAATTGTACTTGGTGCAGAGAGCTGCATTTGGAAATTTTTCTTCCAAGTGAAAGCCCCTCACCAATGTCCATGCTAAGGATTGAGACTCCTTGATCAGTGTCCCAGAGGAGGGATGTCACATACCCAAAGCCTTTCTATTGTTAATTTACATTAGGAGATTGTGAAATAATTAAGTGTCTACTCAAAATCTTGAAAGATATCTTTTTACTCCAGTATTCTTAACTTCAAATACCAAAGGTAAATTACCCCCTTTCTCTGCAAATCTGGATCTCATACCAAGCCATTTAACATAGTATTATTACAATAGACAACATTTTTAGTTCTTGCTATTTATGCAAACCAAGTATTCCTCCCTCATTAAATTTTATGTTAATAAAATAAAAAATGCATAAAGCTGCTGTCAGTACAGCATTGGCACTAATATTATTAACATTATCTCTGCCTTCATCAGCAACACAATGTCTTGATAATGGGAAAAATAAAAAGGCACATTAAATTAGAAATAAATTGCTGGTGGAATCCTTACATTTCATATGTTTGTCTACACAGGGGTCCGAATGGAGAGATGAAAAGTCAGCAAGCAAAGGAGAGTAGGAGTGCTGAAACTGAATTCATCTTCATGTCTTGATGAGTAAATTCACGAGGTGGACTCAGTTTTTACAAAATCTCACCAAGGTGTCACATATATAGACTGTATTTATATAGCCTATATCATGCACAGAAGTAGGTTACAAACTAAAAAAGATAGCTGGATGCACAAGACCATGGATAAAAAAGTGCCCAATCCTGGTAGACACACTTGTGCCAGGATTTGAAAAGATGGCAGTGTAGAATCCTCAAATTAGGGAAACATTCCTACACTGGGGCCAGGCCAGGCCGAGGGGGAGAATGGCCCCACTGTTGTAGAAGGAAGTAGCAGTCCACAAAAAAACACAAAACTTGATAGGCCAAACAAGAGTCAGAAAGACAATAAAGTGGACTATTGAGGATAAGAAAGAAATTATGTATTTTTACTATTATGAAAAAAGCCCAGAATGTCCAGACACAAGATATACAAAATGATTAACAGAGAAATTAGAGAAAAGAAAAACACTTCAGCAAGAAAAACTGTCAGAAGCTTCAAATGAAGATTTGTGTTCGTTGATATAATAGATTTGTGAAAAATAGTATATAGATCAAAAAACCTTGACCTGTCTGGAAAAAGAAGCATTTGAGAAGTGCAAAAATATAAACAACAAAATGAAGAGATATTTGAAAAGTATAAAAAAGAAATATGGACATGGGAAAGAAAGAGAGATTTGATATGGTGCAATATTTATGCAAAGGAGAAAGCTAAATTAATCCATGTGAAGAAGGCAGTCCCAAAGATATTTGAAGATAAATACAGGCAAAAGCATCCAAATATGGAAAATTTCACAATAAAAAAAATAACATTGCAAAGATGGAACTTAGAAAAAAAGATTAATAAAGCAGAAGTTAAACAAAATAAAAGTTGAAGTTATGGAGTGCCTGCGAAGTGAAGGATTTGGTGTAGAAGGCCTAGCACAGGTTACATCACAGCAGGATGGAGTGATTCCCTAAAGTAGGGAGAAACAGGTAGATCAGGAAACATCTGAAGACATTTGGACATGGGAAAGAAAAATACATTTAATATGGTGTAACATATATGCATAGGAGAAAACAAAAAGTACAGTTGTGTACTCCTACCATAAATGTAGATGCTCGAATGTATTCACTGTTGCAGTCCTAACAAATGGGTTATCTGGCTCCCGGTAGCCCTCGATCGGCCAGAATACCAAAGGTAAGTAAAAATAACTTCGGCCACCGTCGGCTGTAAAGGACGTCAGGGCGTCAGATACAAAAGGAGGCAGCCAACGTCACTTCCTCAGTCTTTCTTGCTAGAACAGTCAGAAGCCCTCAGAAAACAAGGCTTAAACCAAAAGCTATTTTGGCAAATAATACCAAATTTAGCCTGTACCTTAGGAAAAGAGAAAAGGGGGAAGGAGGGAGGGAAACCAGGACTGCAACAGTGAATACACTCGAACATCTACATTTATGGTAAGTGTACACAACTGTACTATGTTCATCGTGTTTCACTGTTGCAGTCCTAACCAATGGGTTATTACCAAAGCCGAGAAGATGGAGGAGGTACCAACACAATCAAGGATTGAAGAGAATGTCCTGCATAACAGCAGTGGCAAACCCTGCCCTGGCTCTAGAAAACAAAGGCAAATTATAATGCTTTGTGAAAGTGTGTACAGAAGACCATGTGGCAGCCTCTAAAATGTCTTTAGTAAAAAGGCTGCAGAAGTGGAGGCTGCTCTTGTGGAATGGGTCCTCACCCCTTGAGGGGGAACCTTGCCATGAAAGGAATAACAGAAAGTAATACAGTGTGCAATCCATTTAGAAATGAATTGCTTAGAAATAACTTTGCCCTGAACTACAGGAGCAAAACTGACCAATAGCTGAGCTGATTTCTGAAGGTCCTTGGTCCTGTCCAGGTAAAACGTGAGCTGTCTGTGTACATCAAGCAAATGCAGGATCCTTTCACCTCTATTCTGAGGATTAGGAAAGAAAGTAGGAAGGTGAATGGACTGATTAAGAGTCAGGCTTGAAACCACCTTAGGCATAAAAGAGGGATTGGTCCTCAGGGAGACACGATTTGTATGGATGATGAGAAAAGGCTCCACAGCCATCAAAGCCTGCAGCTCTGAAACCCTTCTTGCTGACGTTATAGCAAAGAGGAAGGCCATTTTCCAAGAGAGAAACTTTAAATCTGCTGTGGCAGCTGGCTCAAAAGGAGGAAGAGTGAGTTTCCCCAAAACAAAATTAAAGTCCCAGGCAGGGGCAGGTGCTCTTCTGGGAGGTTTTAAGTTGCTAGCACCTCTGAGAAAGATTTTCATCAGGGGATGAGAGAAAATGGGTTGTTCAAAAGAACAATAAGCAGAAATAGCTGAAGCATGGATCTTGATAGAGGAAAAAGAAAGTCCACCTTGAAGCAAATCAGCCAAGTATTCCAAGATCAGAGGAAGAGTAGGCTGAGAAGATTCCCCTCTAGCTTGCATCCAGTGAGAGAATCTTTCCCATTTGCCAACGTAGGACTTCCTAGTGCTAGGCCTCCTGGCCTCACGAAGTATGTCAACCACCTGCTGGGAAAGGGAAGAAGAAGAAGATTGATTGATACAATAAGCCATGCTGCCAAATGGAGAGACTGAAGATGCGGATGCAGAATTTTTCCCCCTTTCTGAACCAAAAGATCTGGTTTCAGAGGAAGATGCCAAGGAGGAAATTGGGAGAGACTGCGAAGCAGTGGATACCAATGCTGCCTGGGCCAGTCTGGAGCTATGAGAATGGCCCTTGGTCTTTCGTCTCTGATCTTTAACAAAATTCTGGGAAGAAGAAGAAGAGGTGGGAAGGCATAAACTGAAAGTAGCGTCCAAGGGAAAGACAGGGCATCCACTTTCCAGGCCTTGCTGTGATGCTGTCTGGTGCAAAAAAGTGGTAGAAGGTGGTTGTCCGGGGAGGAGAAAAGATCTACCTGAGGAGTGCCCCAATGCTGAATGATGCTGTAAAAGACTGTTCTGTTCAGCTGCCACCCGTGAGGATCCAGGGTCTGTCTGCTCAACTGGTCTGCCAAAACACTGAGTCTCCCTGGAAGAAACTGAGCTAGAAGATGTAGGCCCAATGATGCTGTGGACCATAGAATCATGCTCTGTCTGCACAGGGGGTAAGAATGAGTCCCTCCCTGTTTGTTGATGTACCACATGACTGTGGTGTTGTCTGTTCTGACAAGCAGAGTTCCTGGAGAAAGAAGATGCTTGAAAGCCAGTAAGACCTATCGAACTGCTTTCAATTCCTTCAGGTTTATATGCAAGTGCATTTGCTGGGCGTTCCAACATTCCTGTATGCATCTGCCATCCACATGAGCTCCCCAGGTGTAGTCCGATGAGTCCATGGTCAAAACTTAAATGGCAGGAAGTGGGCAGAAAGGCATGCCCTTGTTTAGTAAAGAGGCCGTCGCCCACCATCGAAACTCTGTCTGCAGACAAGGAAGCAGAGGAATTATCACATCCAGGTTCTGCGTGTGCTGACACCAAAGGTTCTTGAGGTACCATTGCAATTTCCTCATATGCAGTCTTGCATATGGAATCATGAGAATACAAGATGCTATGAATCCCAGAGCTTGCAGGTATTTCCTTGCAGGGAGCTGGGACAGGCTTGCCAAGTCCTTGAAGTAAACTAAAAGAGTTGTCTGCTTCTCCTGGGTGAAATATATCATCTGGGTGGCTGTGTTCAGACTCACTCCCAGGAATGTTATCTCCTTGGTTGGTACCATTTTTGATGTTTCCTCGTTGAGAGTGTAACCCAGGGAAGAGAGAAGAGTCTTTACAAATTCCAAATCCTTTAACAGCTGTTCCTGAGAATTTGCTTGAAGTAGATAGTCATCCAGGTATGGATAAATCTGAATTTTCTTCTGCCTGCAAAAAGCAATGACTGGAGCCAGGCACTTTGTGAAAACTCTGGGAGCAGTAAGTAATCTAAAGGGTAGCACAGAGAATTGATATTGTTGCTTGCCCACTCTGAAGCGAAGGTACTGCCTGCAGCTTTCCCTGATAGGGATGTACACATAAGCTTATTTGAGATCCAAAGTTACCAGCCAGGAGTCCTTGTCCAACATTGGTAGCAACTGATGCAGAGTGAGCATTTTGAACTTTGGAATTACTAATAAGGAGTTCAGAATGGATAGATCTGGGATAGAACGCCAGGTGCCTTCTTTTTTTGGAACTAGGAAAAGTCTGGACTAGAAACTCTGGCCTACCTGCTGAGCAGGAACAGATTCTATTACTCCCAGATGTAACAGAGACAAAATTTGCTTTTCTATTCCTGCCCTTTGGTTTGGAGGAGTGTCTGGGAATCCTTTGGGTACTGAAAAGGTGTGGAAAGAAAAGTTGTGTCCTAGGGATACAGATCTGAGTACCCATTTGTCATCCATGATGGTGGCCCAGACATTTGTAAAAAGGGCCAACCTTCCCCCTAAAGGATTCTCCGGGCAGGCAGGAACAGGCAGAAGTTGGACAGAGTCATTGAGAATGCTTAGACTGAGATGCAGGCTTAGAACTTCCCGCCTTGGAAAAGGAAGCCTGCTAACGCTTAGACCTTTGAGGGGTAGCCACCTGTCACCTAGAAGATTTGTAACCTCTAGTCCTAGAATGGTTCTGTTTGCTGGTATCAGGGAATGCCCAACTCTTAGAAGGGTAATTCCTGCTAAAGCAAGGAGGCTGAACTTGCAGAAAGTCTTTAATTGTCTGCATAGACTTGGCCTTTTCTTCCATCTTCTTGAACACTTCCTCTGCTTTGCTGGCAAAAAGACTGTCCTTATGCAAAGGTACATCTAAAAGCTTAGCCTTAACAGGTTCAGGAAGGGGCTGCACCCTGAGCCAAGCGTGCCTTCTAATAACAGAGCCAGTAGCTGTAGCCCTACATGAGGCTTCTAAAATGTCAAAACCACAATGTAATGAATGTCTGTTGACAAGACTGGCAGAATTCAGCAAACCCTGCATATCCTTATTTTCTGCCAACAGAGGCACACTTGCTATCCTGGACTTAATAGCTTCCAAGGTGTGCTGCTGGTACTTCAGCATATGAAAAGGACAATTAGTAGACCTAATAGCAATAGTGGCAGAGATATAAACCGTTTTACCCCACCTATCTAAGTTCCTAGATTCCCTGTCAGAAGGAACAGGATTTTTAGTAACAGTGGCCTTAACTCCTTTAGGACCTTGAGAAATAACCACTGGATCCGCCAACGGATTCCTGAAAAGAAACAAATGAGAATCAGGGACTCTATAGTACCTATCAAGTTTCCTGGGAGCAGGAGGAACCGAAATTGGAGTCAAGGAATTTATCAGAAAAACATCATCAACCACCTCCAACACAGGTGGAATAGCCAAAGGCTTATGCTGAGGAAAATCCAAAAACTCCTTAATCCTTTTCCTAAAAAGGGGATAATCTTGACTTTCCCATTCAAAATGCTCCCTGAGAGTATTTAAAGTATTACCAAAAGATAAATCTTCTGGAGGAGAAGCAGAAGGGATGGATTCCTCTGTGTCTGAATCCTCAAAAGGAGAGAAAGCCTGAGAAATTTCCTCTTCATCAACAGAAATGCTGGAAGTATCAGAACCTTAATAAGACAATGCCTCAGGAGAGACATCCCTACCTCTTTTTGAAGGAGGAGGCTGTGAACCTCTTCTAAGAATCAAAAGGTCATCTGCCATTTTAACCATTTGAGAATGAGGGGAACGAGAAGAAACTGGAGCCTGTTTCTTCACAAGCTTATGACTGGAAGATTTACCTGCAAGTCTGAAGGACTCAGGAGGCCTGGCAACCACCGAGGTTGCAGCCAAAGTCATCGGTATAAGCTTGCTGTCTGAACGAAGAATGGAGGCCTCGAACACCAGAGTCATTTTAGTGGCTCTGGGTCCAGCTGAAGAGGCAACAGGCAGAAGGTCAGAAGCCAAAAAGGCAGCCAGAGGCCTGAGGGCCTCTGAAATAGTCTCAACCGAGGCCTGCAGTTAAAAATCTGCGGGCTGCAGAGGCGCCTCACTGGCTACCGCATGACTGACGACCAACTTAACATCATCCAAGGACTTGACCTTTGGAAGCCTGTCACGGTCCTTATCCTTACGTTTCTTGGGGATATCCAAAGCCTGAAGACCAGCGGACACCATACCGACAAACGTAGGCCAAACTCCAAAATGTCTAGCTAAAAGCTTAGCCCGATGAAGAATAGTACGCGGATTAAAGGAAGCACAGAGATCACAATTAGGAATGTCGTGTCAAGGCCTAAATAAATAATACAATAGGAATGAAAATCTCTATGGGGAATCTGCTTTCCACAGGTAAGACAATTATTAACCTTTTCTGACATTCGTTAAAGCAAGAAAAGAGGATCCCAATGGAGTACTTAGCTGTAGTAGACTTCAACTTTGTAGTCGGAAACAAGAAAGGTAAACTGCCGACCAGCACTTGTGCAAGAAATGCTTTTGCTTTGGGGTCTGCAGCAAGGAAGAATGAGGAAGTGACGTCGGCTGCCTCCTTTTGTATCTGACACCCTGACATCCTTTACAACCGATGGCGGCTGATGTCATTTTTACTTACCTTTGGTATTCTGGCCGATTGAGGGCTACCGGGAGCCAGATAACCCGTTTGTTAGAACTGCAACAGTGAAATACAATGAACATCTAACCAATACAAAAAGAGCAGCATCAAGGATATTTGAAGAGAAATACAGGCAAAGGAATCCAAACATGGAAAACTTTACAATACAAAAAATAAGAAGACAAAGAGGAAAAGTAGAAAAGGAGATTAGTAATGGAGAAGTTAAAGAAACAGAAACTGAGGTCATGGAGTACCTGTAAAGTGAGGGATTCAGTATAGAAAATCTAATTCAGAAAGCATCACAACAGGATAGAGTAATGGATATCCAAATTAAGGGGAATTCAAAGGAACAGGAAGCAATTGGTCAGGTTCCATATGAAGATATTTTTGAGTTTTCCACAGGAAACCAATTTAAACATTCACTTGAAGCTAGACAGCAAGGGAAGGAACAGGAAACTCTGATGCAGTCAATGGTGAGGAATGATTGGCCAGTAAGTTCCCATATGATAGAGCAATGGATGTCATGGAATGAAGTAGAAGAGAATGCTTCACAGGAAGATGCTATAGAATTTTCTATAGAATGCCCGCAAGAATTGGAAAACAAGGGATGTGCCCTTAATCTGGAAGAAAATGAGCTAAGAGAAGAGTTGCTTGATTTAACAGACATAGACAGATATATCAAGATCAACGAAAGAAATAGATTGCAGAAGGTTAATAAAACCCAAAAAGCCAGAAGTTTGATAAAACAAATAAACACAGTAATTAGGACTGTTCATAGAGACCCATGTAATATAACAGAAGTAAACAGATATATTACTGTGCAGCTAAATTAATAACTGATAAAGTTCTACCACAAGAACACTGGGTAGTGAGGGAAGGGAAGAGGAGAAATTCAATACCATCATGGAAATATCGAATAGAGAATACTATAAAGCATTTAAGACAAGAAGTGTCACTGTTAGAAGATTATAGAAGAGGGAATAGATCAACAAAAATACTAAGAAAAACAGATGTGACAAAAGCAATGCACAGTATTAGAACAGACCAGGATCTATTATGCAGTATTGCAAATAAACTAAAAATTTCAGCACAGGCAGAAAGACTTAGAAGATACAAAAATAAATATAAAGGAAAAGTACAAAATAAGAAATTTATTGATGATCCAAAAAAGTTTTATAGAGAATTTGGAAATAAGGTAAAAGGAATTGAAAGACCACCAAAAAAAGACAAAATAGATACATTTTGGAGAAGTATCTATGAAGATCCTGTGGAACATAATAAAGATGCTAAATGGATAGAAGAAGTTAAAGAAAGAATAAGAGGTCCAAAGGTATAGGATATGAAATGGGATGAAGTAACAGCCAGAGAGATTGAAACAAAATTAAGAAAAGCCTCTAATTGGAAAACCCCAGGCCCAGATGCAGTACCTAATTTTTGGCTGAAAGTATTAACATCTTTGTATGAAGATTTACCCATGAGTAAGAATTATTTGTATGCACACCCTGAACAGACACCAGCCTGGTTGACAACAGGAAAAACAATGCTCCTACTTAAGAGTGAACCTGCAAGCTACCCTAAAAATTATAGGCCAATAATTTGCCTTCCAATGACGTATAAACTATGCATGGAAATTGATGGTGAAAGAGTTTATAGTAATTTAGAAGAAAACTCAATTATGGCAGTAGAACAAAAGGGCAATAAAGGATCATTTGTTGTTAAATAAAGTCATAGTGGAGAACTGTAAAAAAGGGGAAGAATCTAAGTATGGCATGGATTGATTTAAAACTGTATAGCTCATCAAATGAGGAACTGAAAGCACAAACTGCAAGTTGTCAAAACCTTTTCAGATATAAGAATGTCATTTGGTCTTGATAAATGTGCAAAAGCAACCTTTAAAGCAGGAAAACTGCAATATCAGGAAAACATCAGTTTGGGACAAGAATGTGATATAAAAGAAATTGAGCAAGAGGGAGTGTATGAATACTTGGGAATTGATGAAGGATCAACAATAAAACATGAACAAATGCGAATAAAACTTAGTAAGGAATATTTCAGAAGACTTAAATTAATCCTGAAAACAGCACTGACATCTAGGAACAAAATTCAAGCTATAAACCAATTTGCACTTTTTGTCCTAACTTACAGTTTTGAAGTGATTGACTGGCTCCAAATGTGTTGGATAGATTATTCAGGAAAAGAAGAAGGATGCTTCATGCTCACCAAATGATTTATAAAAATCAGTGCATACCAAGATTATATATTTCCCGTTCTGAAGGAGGGATGGGCCTTCTTGAAATTGATTATATGTATAGATCTGCAATCATGGGACTCCAAACATATCTGCTGACCTCACAAGACCCAAACATAATGAAAGTTTTGAAACATGAGGAAAAAAAATCTAAGATGATTTCTCTGCTTAATTTAGTAGGAGTATATCGGCGTCAAGCAGGAATGGAAATCAAACCAGAAGTGGATAAAAACCAGGCAGCAACTGAATGTGCCAAAAAAAAACAAAAGAAAGAATATAAGGTAAAGGACCAGATGAGAAGGCAAGAAATGTGGAAAAAGCATAAATATAGTTGAGAGTATAGAAAACTTCTGGAAGAACCTCATTTTGATCAGGAACAAATGCAGGAATGGTTAAGGAGAGGCAAACTAAAACCAAGAGATGAAAGGTTAATACTGGCAGGCCAAAATAGTGGGCAATGTACATGTTGGTTTACAAAGTCCATTGAACATGTGGGAGAAACAGACAAATGTAGGTTTTATAAAACCGAATTAGAAACAGTTGCACACCTTGTTGCAGGTTGCGACATACTAATGGCAGAAGGACTGTATACTGAAAGGCATAATAATGTGGCAAGATTGTTGCACTGGGGATTTTGCAAACATTATGGTATTGAAGTGGCTGAAAAACACTGGAAACGTGACCCACAAAGCATCATAGAAAATGATGAAGTTGATATCACTTGAGACCACCCATTACCAAAAGTTCAAAAGATAGATGCTAGAAAACTGGATACAGAGGTTCAAGAAAAGAAGACAAGAGCAGCATTGATCATTGAAATCACCACACCCAGTGACTACAGTGTCTTGCGTACAGAGAGACACAGTCATAAAATAATCAGGATCTGCAGAAACAAGAGCAATGTGGAAGAAAGATACCAGACAGTTCATAGTTTCATAGGTTGATGCTAGGCTATCTGCCCTAGGGCATTTATAAGCCTAGCCAGAGTGTGTTTGGCTTTCGCCACCCTTTTAGATTAGTTGACTGTGCCTCTGTATAGTAGGTCACAGAAGATAGCCCTTTTGAGGTTAGTTTACTGTGCCTCTGTCTTGTAGGGACACAGAAGAGATTCCCAGGGGTAAACCTACGATGTCCCATCCACTCGTCAAGATTTCTCTTGAAGAGGGTCATTGAGGGACTCTGCCTAACATAGATTGGGATTTTGTTCCAGAGTGAGGGGAGCCTCTGGGATATGAATCTGTCCCTCCAGCATGTCGTATTTATTTCTGTGCTGAGGTTTAAGTCCCTGGAGCGTGTAGCTCTAAGGGATTTGGATTTCCTGAGGTGGAGCATGTCCATTAATTCTGGGTTGGACATGGCTTTATACATCAGGCACAAATCGCCTCTGAGTAGGCGGTAAGCAACTGAGTAGAGCTGGAGTTTCTTTAGCCTAACTGCGTAGGGCATTTGTTTGAGTCCCTTGATCCTCTTGGTGAGGTACTTTTGGGGTCTTTCCAGTTGCTGCAGGTGTCGGGTAAGGTACATCCCAAATGGGGCATTGTATTCAGTTATGGGCCTGATGAGTGATGAGTAGAGGGGCACAATGACCTCTCTTGATCTAGATGTGAACCCTTTCGTGATAAGGTGGGCTATATAGAAGGTCTTTCTAACCACTTTGGCAACGTGATTGTCAAAGGAGAGATTGCTATCTACTTGGGTCCCCAAATCCCTAATTACTTCTTCCGTACTTAATGGATTACCACCTATGTGGTAATTTTCCATAAGTAGTAGGAGCAATGGGTCTTATAAAAAAGAATCTACAATTGTATTTAGATATATTACTAATCCATGTAAATCCATACGAATTGCAGAAGGAGTCATTCCTGGGCACCTTGCGGGTGCTCCAAAGAGCAATTTTGGCTGACATCAAAGATTGAAACAATACTAATTTCATGAGCTTTAACTGTACTTTGACTTAGGAATGGGGTCCATTCCCATCATGGCATTAGAAACCCAAAAGACTTGGAGAAATTAAAAAAGACCAAAACACAAATTATCACCAATATCATCTATAATTAATTTTTTTTTTATCTTTGCCTGCATGCTCTTGCAGGTTGGTAACATCCAACAAAACCTTGTCCCACTTACACCTGCTCCATATATCCATAGGTTACTTAAATATAGCAAGGATCAATAACAAAATAGCACTTTTATAAGTAAAAATCAACCAACACAATCCCCAACTATATTAGTTATAGAATCCTGGTGAAAGGCCAAATTTGTGTTTCAGCAACACATTAGTCAAAACTGTACCTCATTCACAGATAATCGACACCCATACAGAATGACTCCAATCTCTTCCCTTTATTAATAGTCAAGAACAGTATTATCTCAGAGTGATTCAAACTAGCTTCTTATTCAATATCGCTAGGATGCTATGTCAAAATATTAAAAACTTTGTTTGTGACCCACTAACTTTTTATTAGGTCTCATTCAAAACATCTTAAATAAAATAGTGATTCTTTCAAAATGCCACAAAGTCATTCTTAGGGACCTAAATATTGACCACAAAAATACAACTGAGTTGATAAGCAAACCTCATTATCCAAATATTGTTAAAGTAGACATCAGATCAATCCCTTGAACAGAGAAAAAAACAATACTTACTAAGGTAATTACAAATATTCCAGAGAAAGCAGAACATTTTACTAAAAGTATTGTTAATAAAAATTAATAACCATAATCCTTTACTGAGATCTTGGTCATTAAAAACAAGCAAGCTCTCCTCACAGACCATCCTTATTCAGTCTCTGTCTGAATCATCAAAATCTATCATTCTTGTATATTTAGAGATCATGGAGTTGAATCCTCTCATTAACTGCACACATGAAGCTTCTTGTTAGAATCTAATCACCCCTATCAATGCCAGACTTTACTTAGTCAACACTAGAAGACGAGTGAGGGAAACAAAATTTTGAGGTTAATTCCTGCAGTAGAGAGACACCAACAAACCAAAGAAATATGCAGCACACTAAACACCTAAAAAGTATCCTCACTACTCCCAATGTTAACTATGTCCTCATACTCTAGCTTTTGAGACCCTTGAGTTCTTATATTTCAGAAACCGAAGAGAAGAGATAATTCAAGGAAACCTAACTCTCTTCCTTCATAAAAAAAAATACTTCTTTCCTACCAACATACCTTTTACCAACCCCATCACTGCTAAATATCCTACAGGGTTTACTATTAGAATTCAGAAACTGCTTTGGTTGACTTACATGTGGTCAAAAGGCAGATCTCAAGTGGGCAGAATACTGAACCAAAATACATCAACTACACTACAGCAGATGGGTAGTGTAGTTCATGTATTTGAGTTCAGCATTGTGCAGGGAGATTGCGGTTTAGTGAGGAACAGGGAATTAGCCGATTTCCTCACTGTAGTGCGATCCCAGATTTGGTATATTTAATTTGCAGGGGGTGAGAGGGGTGCAGGAGGGCTTAGCCCCCCTGCAAAATAGTACAATTAACATACCATTGACTGTGGAGTGTAATGGTACATTATTGTGCATAGCATGGGTGACTGACGTCACCTCCTGCTATGTTGAATGCATCGAATTACGGATGTCGATGTATTCATTTTCACCTTGGTTGCTGTTTTGAAATTCTGAAGTAAGTATTTTGGGACGACATTCTGACCGGTCAACCAATGCAGTTTCAAAATTTCAATAGTAAACCTCCTACAGCCCTCCAATGTCTTGATTTTTCCTTTCCCACTAACTACCATCAATAAAATACAGATCACTTTACTTAATCATGTTGCCCCTCAGCTTATCCTCTTTTCTTCCCCTCCTAATGAGCCGTCTCTCACCATACCATAGCTGTCAACATTTCTCCTACTCTGTCCCAGCCACCTATCCATACTTCCTCCCTAAGCTCACACCATTGCACCAAGGTTTCTTAATGATGTCTCTCATCTTTACTCCAAATAAAGACTGTTTCACTCCATTTCAATCCAAATGAAAATACAATTAAGTGGAATATACTCTCCAAAAAACAAGAATCAATAAAACTCAGTACACTAAAATCTGCCTAAAAGGAGACATTCATGCTTATCTTGGCCAACCTATCACAACCAACATCAATAAAATTCCCTTCCATATACTATTATAACCCAACAATGGTCAACTCTCCAGCCTGGTAATCTAACTTTTATCACCATAAATACTAGAAGCATAAGAAAGAAAGGTACTGAGCTACCTGCCTGGATTATCCAACACAAGCCTGATATTTTCATTATAATTGAAACTTAGCTTAAATCAAACATAAAAGACACCAAAAATTACACCCACTCTACTACAATATCATCCACAATGACCATATAAAGAAGAAAGGTGGAGGTATTGCTTTAATATTTCCCTACCACTACCACATTGTGACCTACAACAAACAAATACAATAAATCAATTCAGCAGAGCTTCCTGTTACCTTTCCTGAAAATAAACAAATATGTCTTACGGTCCTTTACACCCCTCCTAGTGACAATGCAGCTACATTGCAAGATATCCCACACTGGATATCCATAACAATGTCACAAGAAAAAATACTACTAGTTGATGTTAATATGAGTTGGTTGGACATAACCTCTAACTCGCTTACATTCAACATGAACCTATACAGTTTCACATATCTAATTAATAAATAGCCCCACATATTGTAGCAAGACAACAAAATCCTTATTGGTCTGGATCCTAGCATCAGACCCTTGTAAGTTCACCACCACATGTAAAAGGTCAGATTCTCTCATTGACTATCTCCTAATCTATACAACCAGTCATCTCACACATCCACTTAAACAACACATTTATAAAACAACATGCAACATGTTAAAGTTTAACCGAAACATTTTAATTACTGCCTTATCATCTGTTAACTGGAACATCCTAAAATTCTCCCATTACATGATGTTGTAAATGATTTCAAAACAACTTTCCTAAATATCTTAAATAGCCTTACACCTCCTAGAAGGAAGCGACTAAAAAGAAATGATGACATTTGGCTAGCCAAAAAGAGCAGAATGCTAATGCAGGATAGAGAAAAAGCATGGCAAGAATGTCAAAACTATAAAACATCTCAGTATCTTGAAAATGTCAGAATGATCAGTAACTCTACCAAAGAGCAAATAAACGAAGACAAAAACTATACTATAACAACATTCAGAACAATAGTAAACAAAGATAAAGACAACCCCTAAAAAAATCAGCCAAGAAATCTTACGTCTCAGCCAACTGCAACCCCTCTCCCAATAGCTCACCACTTGCAACTGCAATAGAATTCAACTCTTATTTCACAGATAGTATGGAGTTCCTGAACAAGAATTCCCCAACATCTAATCCCAAGCCTGCCCAACAGCCACATATCACCACATCTACTTTCACCTTCAAGCCTATGCCCATATCCATATAAAACTACTCTTAAACAAACTCAAGCCATGCTCTGCTTCATCTGATGACCTTCCAAGAGAGTACCTTAAAATAGCCAATAGCATTGCCTAACCTGTCTCAATTCATATAAATAGGCCAGTCCAGGAATCCCATGTTCCCTTTATCTGGAAAAAAATCACAAATTAGCTCAACAAAAATCAATAACTTTAGATAGCAATCTTATCCACCTCTCCAAAATATTTGAAAAATGTATTCAAAAATAATTACTTACTTAAAGTATTTCCTTCAGGAAGATCTCCTATTTCCCACAAACATGGCTTCCATCCTTCCTCTGCATAGTACGAACATGGCACTTCTAACCTTCATAGAAACTGTCAATAAAGCTAGAGATAACAGCAAATTAGTCTCTTCCTTATTATTATTATTATTTATTTTATACTTGATTACCGGGTTGGACTGACTGGGCAATCAGGTACCCATTTTCAGCAGAGACTCGGGGTGAAAAACTCCACATACATGACAATCATAAAAATACAAAAGCTCCACATACATGCTAAAAATACAAACGTCAAAGATGAGTACAAATTAATAGTGCAAACAATAGTATATCACTGCATAGTTTGATGAGAAGTTACAGAAATGTACAATGTATTGAGTGTACAGTACTAAAGCTGAAAATATTATGTATTTGAGTAAGAAAGTGCAGTAATACTATATACAGATATATACATTCATTTAAAAATACAATTTGTTATGGTAGTTTTTTTTTTTTATGTGTTTGACCTTTGAGTACTGCCAGAGGAAGATGTATCTGAATGGTGGTAGTAGGGCTAGCCATGGACAGAATGGGTACATTGCCAGATGAGATTGAGGTGGTCTTTTAATTGGGTTTTAAAGATGGGACTGCTGTTTGTAATCTGATATCCGGTGGAAGAGAATTCCAGATTTTAGCAACTGTGTAGGAGTAGAGGGATTCATCAGCACTGTGTCTACACTTAGCTACTTCAAAATGGACTTTGTTTGTGGATCTTAATTGGCGAGCAGAATTGTGAAAGTTGAGTAAGCCTGAGAGGTCAGGAATCTTGTTTGGGTGGTACAGCAAGTAATGAACCATGGTGATTTTGTTATAGTTTGGTAAGTTGGGGAGTTCTAGCCACCCTAGTTGTTTTAGTGAGTGACAGTGATGGGAGTGGAAATTAGAGTTGGTTGTGAATCTAGCGATTTTATTATAGCACATGGACAATTATGCAGGTATTTTTGGTTAGATAGTTTTTGCAGTGGTATAGAGTTCCAAGTTTTTTCTGGACTTTGGATATGGTTTGTGCTATATGTTTGTCAAACTTTAGGTTTTGGTCAAGTATTACACCAAGACGTTTAACTTGTGATACTGGAGAGATTTGGTGGTATGGGCAGATTTGATAGACAAAAGAGAAGAAGAGTCAATCATTTTGGTAGAGTGGAAAAGCATAAGTTGAGTCTTTTTGGGGTTAAGTATTAGGCCCAGATCAGTAGTGCAAGAACTTACATGATGATGGGGAGACAAACAACTGCTGTGGGATTTGAAAAAAAGGAAACAAAATGGCACCTTGGGTTTAAATTACCTCAGGCTATCCAATACAGGACAAGAGCTGGAGGGGAAGAGGCAAAGACTACAGGGAAGGAGATTGAGAGCCAATGGGTAATTGAACTCTGCAGACACTGTAAGTGCAAGAGGATTAGAAACCAATCCGTGAACCTTAAGAAAAAGTATGCTGCTTTGCACAGTCACTCTACTTTATACTGTTAAATTAAGGCAAGTGTAGACATTATCTAATTTTACCCTGAAATTCTTAAAAAGGATATAAAATTAAAGCTGGGGTTAATTACAGATGAAACAGGAGAGATAACAGAATGCTATTTTATAGATTTAAGTTTATCTCAAAATAAACTAGACTTTAGTTGGGGGGGGATTTACTGGAGAAGGTTATGCAGCTGTTGCTTCCTGACAAGACTTGTCTAAATGTTCTCACTGAGTCTATCTCAGCCCACCCTTCTATGGTTCAAATGCTACCAGTCCAATAGGGATCAGTTAGTAAAACGGCACTTTACCCTCTCTCCATACCTCCCAGTCACCACCAGTGTACCACAAGGCTTTATCTTTTTTCTCTCCTCTTCTATAATATCCTTGCTAACATTCTATCTAATGCCCTCCACACAGCCACACAACTGGCTTCCCTAATACAACCTGGAATATCACCAGAAAATTACTCAGGAAGCTTTAGCAGCCACTGGATATGACTTTGTAACTCACAACTCTTGCTGAACCGTTCAGACACCAAACTGCTTCTTTTTTCCCAAATCTCTCTCACATGAAAAAAAAATGTAAAATCCTTTATCTTAATAATACAACCACTGAAGTCACTTTGCATAGCAAATTATTAGGATGATAATGGATGATAATGTTAAAGATGACCTGCATACACAAAACTGCATAAAAAATTATCAAAATTATCAAAAGCTAGGGATACTTTATAGAGCCAAACACTTTCTCGCTAAGGCAACTAAAACTGTACTTGCCATTTACTCACTATTTTATGATGCTACCTTCCTTCGTAACCTCCAGATATCACAAAAAGCAAAACTTGAACAATGCTCTAATAAAGTGGATACATTTGCAGCAAATACCCCTTTCTGAACTCACCACTATATAACATTAAACTGCCTAAGGTGATTAGAACTACCGCATCAACTAACTTATACTCAGCTTCTTACCACCTATAAAATTATGCAGCACCCATTTGCTTGTCCAGCATAAAATGCTATTCTGTACAACAATGTTCACATCTGGTCATTATGATCCAATGAGCAAAAACTGCTTTTGGTTCACAAAAATATCAAACCTGCTGGGCACAGAGTGTATACTCATACCATGTTGCTAAGTGCTGTGGGTTGGCAAAATGGTTAATGTGTTTGCCTGACAAACACATGATACAGGGTTTGGTTCTTACCTTGGGGAAATTGGCAAGGATTAAAATGGCCCACAAGGGCAGCTAACCTAGTACTTACTTATGAACCTATATCCATCAGGTCAATAACCTCCATACAGTCCTTTAAAACCATTCTGAAAGAATTCCTAAACAAAATCTGTCTCGATACGGACAACTACATATTCATACCTTACACCTTCTTACTCCACCTTCTTTATTCACTTCCTAACTTCAATCATTTTCTCTCCCCTGACTGACTGACTATGTCACAGCCTTGTTTTTTTTCACTCACTTCAAATTTTAATCCCTGTTTGTATTATTACTAAATTACCTTGTATTTATTTAGACTCGCTAACATTTCTCTAAATATTAAATCATTGTCATATGAATTGTATCTATTTTTAGACAATGTTGTCATATGTTTAATTTGATATAATTATTTAAACTGAATATGTTTTGTATTATTTTTGAAGATTGTAAAATTATTGTTCTTGAAATGTTTTTGTAATGTTTGGAACTTTTCTCTCCAAGTCTCCGCTTAAAATGGGCACCCACCCAGTCGGACTTTCTCAGTAATCAAATGTCAATAAGTAAATAAATAAATATACTTGAGAAATCACAAAATTCTGGCAAACAATAAAAGCTTTCAGTACTAATAACATTTTACCAACAGCCTATTCAAATATAAACTGAATATAGAAAGCTTAAATGCCATAAAAGATATTTCCCACCCATCATCTCATACTATTTTCTTTAATATCCCAGCAGTTTATCTTTGAATCCAGCTTCACAAATTACTACTATATCCCCTCTTTCTACTTTAAATTAGATAACAAAATAACAGTGAAAGAATTACTAGAAAGAAAAAAAAGTTTGAATGAAATATAAAAATACCATTGTTTTAAACTTTACCATAACAGTAGATGTCCTTCTCTTCACTGTTACAGTATTCCTAATGTAAGGGATCTCCTGCTAATGGTAGCCCAATGACTGGCCAGTATACTAAAGCCTTTACTATATACAGGCATTATATATCACACATATGCTCCCACACAGGGTGCAAGGCATAAAGGTGATGTATGTATGCACACACTTCAGAGGTGAAAAGCCCCAGGAGGAACATGTGCATCCAGAAGGAGATGAGAGAGAGAGAGAGAGATGAATCCTTCAACCAGGAGGGCAAGAACAACAGGTTAGAGCAGGGGGGAGGGCAGCAGGGAGGGAGCAAATACTGCAACAGTGTAGAAAAGGGCATATACTCTTATGGTAGGATTTTACAGAACTGTACTATGTCCTTCCATATCACTGTTGCAGTACTGCGAACACAAGGAAGCATGCAAAAGCTCAAGAGGAAACCTGGGAGGAGGATGGCACTGAAGAACCCTCAAGAAACCCATGCAGAATAGTTCTGGCAAAGCCAGTTCTAGCCCTGAAAATAACATCCAACTTATAATGCTTAGTGAAGGCATGAAAAGAAGACCAAGTAGCAGTCTCAAGGATGGAAATGTTATCCAGTTCCATGAAAAAAGCACCAGAGGAAGCAACGGGGCTGGTAGAGTGAGCCTCTACTGAAGAGAAAAGACATTTGCCATGAAAGAAATAACAAAAGGCTTTAGAAATACACCCCAAATACCTGAGATAAAAAGAAACAAAACACTGCTCAGATTTGTGAATACCTTTAGTTTTATCTAAATAATATCTGAGCTGTCTGGAAATCCAAGGCATACAGAACCTTCTCACTGACAGACTGTGGAGAAGGAAAAAAGGGAAGGCAAATGAATAAACTGATTAAGAGACAACTCAATGAACACTTTGGGCATAAAAGATGAATTACTATGAAGAGACACCCCATCTCTGTGAAAAACTATAAAGGGAGGAACAGCCATGAGAGCTTGAAGTTCAAACACCCTCCTAAATGAAGTGAGGGCTAAAAGAAGAACAGTCTTCCATGTACAATGTTGTAAGGAAGCTGAATTAGCAGGCTCAAAAGAAGCCTGAGTCAATTTTTCAAAAGCAAAACTGGGGTTCCAGGAAGGTGGAATTGGCTTCCTGGGAGGCATGATAAGAAGGATACCTTTAAGAAATTGCTTGCCCTCAACTCTAGTGACCAGAGGGAGAGCTGCAGACAGGCAGAAATTGCTGACATGTGAGCTTTAACTGAAGAATATACCAATCCAGCATGGAGCAGATCATACAGAAAATAGAAAACCATAGGAACTTGAACAGATAAGGGATCCTGATTTCAACAGAGGAGACTAAAAGGGATAAAAACCCTATCACCCACAGCATCAGTTGAAGAGTGGACATATGAGGATAGATAAAAGATCCCTTGTCTTGTATGCGAAGGTCCAGCCGGTGACGTAACTTCTGATTGCCCCTGACCAAGTGAGAAAGAATGGGGAATTAGTGTTGTCTGAGCCAAAGGGGGAGTCACTAACAAGATTTTGGGGGAGTCTTGCCTGATCTTGTGCAATACCCTAGGAAGCAGAGGAAGGGGAAGTAAGGCAAACAGAAACACCCCCTTCCAAGGAAAAGACAGGGCATCAACTTTCCAAGCCAGAGGACTTGGGACTGTGGAACAGAATATAGAAATTGTCTGCTCAGAGGGGAGGTAAAAAGATCTAACTGAGGAATACCCCACCAATGGACAATGTCCAGAAACACATATCTGTGTAGCATTCATTCATGAACTTATGTGCTTGACCTGCTCAAAGGGTCTACCATTAGATTGTGCTCTGAGGGAATTTAACTGCCTGAAGAGTCACCTGATACTGGACAACTAGATCCCAGACCTGAAGAGCTAACTGGCAAAGGAGATAGGATATTGTAACCTCTTAGTTGTTGGCATACAACATCACTGTGATATTGTCTGTGAAAACTTTGTGGGGCCCTGGATAAAAGAGGGTATGAAAAGCCTGAAAAGCTAGAAACAGAGCCCTCATCTCCTTGATGTGGTGCAACTTCTGATGCAGAGGCCAGAGACTCTGAACCTTGATTGAGCCGAAGGATGTTCCCACCCCCTGTCTGAGAAATCTGTAAAGGGGTCTTGAGTTAGGACTGAGACAGGAAAGGAAACCCCATGTTGAGAGGAAGTTGATGAATCCACAACTGAAGCTCAAGCCTGAGACAAGGAAGAAAGGAAACCAGGAAGTCCAGGGGATGACAATGTTAAAGCTACAATGACTTGAGGTAACACTGAAGCTTCCTCATATGGAGCCTAGCTAGAGGCAGCATGGGAATGATGGAAGCCATAAATCTGAGGACCCTTAGGAAGTCTTAGGGATGGTCTTGATCCTGCAACCAAAGGAAACATGATCCTGAGAAGGAGTCATAACTGATTTTTGTAAGTTTGTGGTAAACCCAGACTCTGCAGCAGGGAAATAGTGAACTGGAGATCCTGAAGCAGACCCTTGGAGGGTGAAGCTTTAATGAGCAGATCATCCAGATAAGGGATGATCTGAACTCCTCTAATCCTGCAAAAAGCAATGACAGGAGCAAGGCATTTGGTGGGTACCCCTGGGGCAGTAGAGATGCCAAAGTTCAAAACAGATAACAGAAAATACAAGGAGGAAACAGAGAAAACACAAACATTTCCTGAAAAGGGGATTCTGCTGCTATACTATACTATACACATACCACAGGAATCAATGTTGTGAGGGGGATAGGAGTTCTTCCTGAAGGAGAATGCTCCACCTGTTTTTCGTTTTATATTGGGAAGACCAATTAGGCAACTTAAAAACAGGATGTATGAACATTATTATGCCATTAGAAAGAGAAATATGGAGAATGCTCTTTATAAGCACACTTTAAACTGTGTGGGTAACAATGACAGTGTTAAGTTTCTTTTCACAGTTATAGATCATGTTCCAGTGGATTTCAAAGGAGACAGAGATGGGGAACTAGATTTTAGAGAGCTCAAATGGCAGGTTCTTTTGGATGCATGCAGGGCACCAGGGCTTAACAATGGTGTCAACTATAAAGCTGTGTTGAAAAGAAAAGCCTAGTATAATAAATGTAAATAGTTTATATGCTTGTTAAAAATGAATGCATTATTTAGGATGTATTTTATACATACATATATATATATATATATATATATATATATATATATATATATATATATATATTTTTTATATTAAGTTTTAAGAAAACTGAGATCTGATTGGTTTGATGTGTACTGATGATGCTATAAAAATGGGACAGTTTTTTAACAGTTCGTTCTGATGAAGGCCTAATTTTTGGGCTGAAAGCACTAAACCAGTGGATTAAAGCCTTTTTTGTGTGACACAGTGCTTCACCGTTACTTGTGGTTTTCCTTTTGATTTTACAAAAGTTACACAAGGTGTGAGACAAGTCTGCAGTTTTTTTCTTGAAGCACAACATGGTTTGAATTTGTTTAAGAGTAGTTTTATATAGGGTGTTGGCACAGGTTGAAAGGTGGAAATGGTGATATGTGGGTGCTAAGATTAGATGATGGGGAATCCTTGGTTAGAGATATTATACTGTCTATGAAATAAGAGTTGAACTGTATTGCGGTTTTGAGTGATGAGTTATTGGGAGAGGGGTTAGGGTTGAATTTATGGCTGGGATGCAATATTTCATTAATTGGATGTCCAGAATTTTTTAGGGTTGTATTTACTATTATTCTGAAAGTTATTATAGTATAGTTTTTGTCTTCATTAATTTTAATTTTTAGTACAGTTATGAAGCATTCTGAAGTTTTCAAGATTTTGTGGTGTTTTATATTTTTGGATTCTTTCCATGCTTTTTTTCTATCCTGCATTAGTACTTCACTCGTTTTGGACAGCCAAATTGCATTATTTGTTTTTAGTCTCTTACATCTAGGCAGTGCAAGGCTATTTAGAAAATTTAGGAAATTTGTATTGAATTTATTTACAGCATCATCTAAGGGGAATATTTTTAGGAAATAGCAGTTAATAGATGATAGGGCTGTAACGGACATTTATGGGTTAAACTTGGAAAGGTTGCACATTGTTTTATAAACATGCTGTTTAAGTGGATGTGTGAGATGTCTGTTTTTTAATTTCTCTAAGTCTTTTGGGTTTCTAATACTATGATGGGAATGGACCCCATTCCTAAGTCAAAGTATGATTAAATTTCATGAAATTAGTATTGTTTCAATCTTTGATGTTAGCCAGAAGTGCAAAGCACTTGCACTGTGCCCAGTAATGACTCCTTCTGAAATTCATAGGGAGTTACATGTATTGGTAACATATCTAAGTACGACTGTAAATTTTTTTTTATAAGACCCATTGCTCCAAATACTATCAGAACTGTCTGGGTATCCTTCTTCCACATTGCACTTGTTTCTGCCTGCAAATCCTGGTACTTTATGACTTTGTCTCTCTCTCTGTAAGTGAGAAACTATAGTCACCGGGTGTAGCAGTTTCAATGATTGATGTTACTTTTGTCTTCTTTTGATGGAGTACTATATCTGGTTTTCTCGCATCTATGTTTTGAACTGTTGGTAATGGGTGATCCCATGTACTATAAACTTCATCATTCTCTATAATGCTTTGTGGCTCATGTTTCCAGTGATTTTTTTTAGCTATTGCAATATTATAAAGTTTGCACAATCCCCAATGCAATAATCTTACCACATTATTATGCCTTTCAGTATACAGTCTTCCTGCCTTTAGTATATCACAACCAGCAACAAGGTGTGCAACTGCCTCCAGTTCTGTTTTATAAAACCTACATTTGTCTGTTTCTCCCATATGTCCAATGGACTTTGTAAACCAACGTGTACATAATCAACTATCTTGGGCCACCAATATTAACCTTTCATCTTTTGGCTTAAATTCACCACTCCTTAACTATTCTTGCATTTGATCCTGATCAACACAAGGTTGTTCCAAGAGTTCTCTGTACTTGCAGCTGTATTTATGCATTTTCTACTTTTCTTGCCTTTTCATCTGATCATTCACCTTATAGTCTTTCTTTTGTTTTTTTTTTTGGCACAATCTGTCTAAGTTTTATCTACTTCTGGTTTGATTTCCATTCCCACTTGATGCTGATATGCTTATGCTAAACTAAGCAGGGACGTTATCTTAAACTTATTTACCTCATGTTTTAAAACTTTCACTACATTTGGATCTTGTGAGGTCAGCAGAAATGTATGCAGTCCTACAATTTCATATATATATCTATATATATATATATATATATATATATATATATATATATATATATATATATGCAATCACTTTTGAGGAGGACAATACCTCCTTCAGAATGGGGAATATATATAGTCTTGGTATGCACTGATTTTTATAAATCATTTGATGAGCATGAAGCATCCTTCTTGTTTTCCTGTCTAACCTATCTAACACTTTTTGGAGTCAGTCAGTCACTCCAAAACTGTGCTTGAGGACAGGAAGAGTAAATTGGTTTATAGCTTGGACTTCATTCCGAGATATCAATGCTGTTTTCAGTATTAATTTAAGTCATCTAAAATATTCCTTACCAGGTTTTATTTGCATTTGTTCATGTTTTATTGTTGAACCTTCATTGAGTCTCAAATATTTATAAACTCCCTCTTGCACAAGCTCTTTTATATCACCTTCCTGCCCCAAACTGATGTTTTCTTGGTGCTGCAGCTTTCTCATTTTAAAGGTTGCTTTTGCACATTTATTAAGACCAAATGGCAGTCATATCATCTGAAAAAGTTTTGACCACCAGCAGTTGCACTTGCAATTCCTTATCTAAAGAACTATATAGTTTTAAACTTTCCAAAAAAAGAAGATGAGAAGTCTTTACACTTTGTTGTTTTCTAGGAGCCAAATTGTAGCCATGCCCTAATCTGTTAAGTGGACAGCTTAATGGGTTAAGGGCAAGACAAATGAGTAGCGGTGGATTTTTATCACTGGAAAAATAATTTGCCTTTTATAATGGCTTAACTGTAAAGTGGTTTGCCACTTTTTAATGGTCGCTGTAATGTAATCAATCAGAGTAGGGTATATCTTATACATTTTTAAGTACTCTATTATCTACGAATGAGGGATACTGTCAAATGCTTTTTTGCAGTCTGTCCATGCCATATTTAGATTGTTCCCCTTTTTACAGTTCTCCAGTATGACTTTAACAAAAATTAATCCTTTGTTTCATGTGACTTTCTTTTATTACATTTTGCTCTATTGCTATTATTTAGGTTTTTTCTAGATAACTATAAACTCTGTCAGCATCAGTTCTAGTATATAGTTTATAGGTCATCAGAAGGCAGGTTATTGGTCTATAGTTTTTAGGATAGCTTGCAGTTTCACTCTTAAGTAGGAGCATTGTTTTTCTTGTTGTCAGCCAGGTTGGTGTCTGTTTGTGGTTGTTACTCAAGGCTAAATCTTCACGTAAATATGTTAATACTTTTAGAATACCGCCCTGAAACCAGGTTAAGCGCCTAGTACCTTACATTACAAAAGCAACACAAGCAAAACCCAAAGAAATTCTGGAGCTCTCTCAACTCTTTATTAAACCCAATCTCTAGTAATAATACTTGCCCAGACCCAAATAAAACGCCCGTTGAAATTGCTGCAACCTTCATCTCCTATTTCATAGATACTATGGCCAATCTAACCGCTACCTTTCCCAAGACCAACTTGTCCACCACAGACCTTTCCACAGCTAACAGCAGTACACCCCCTATTCCCAACTTTACTTTGTCACCTATACCTACCTCGAATATTAAAAAATTACTTCTAAAACTCTAACCATGCACAAATTCTCATGAAAATATACCTGAAAATCTCAGCCATTTCAATCGCTTACCCTATCAGCAAACTTCTCAAGAGAGCTGTCCAAGAATCCAATATGCCCATCATCTGGAAAAAAGCTTATATCCTCCCTCTACACAAGGGGGGCCCCAACATAGACACCACCAACTTCCACCCCATTGCTATACTACCACTCATCTCTAACATTCTGGAAAAATGTATTCATTTTCAACTTATTCACCATCTGACTCACAACCACATCCTCTCCCTCACCTGACACGGATTTAGGCCAGGACATAGTACCACCACTGCTCTCATATTCTTCATGGACACTGTCAACTGAGCCTGTGATGCTGGTAAAATCGTATCTTCACTATTTCTTGATCTTTCTGAAGCTTTCAATACTATATCCCACTCTCTCCTTCTAACAAAACTCTCTAACATAGATACCACACCTCAAACTCTAAACTTGTTCACTAATTACCTCACTAACAGGCAATAATCAACTAAATGGTGGAATGCTTACTCCCCTTTTATAAACACCACCACTAGTGTTCCTCAAGGCTCCATTTTAGGCCCACTTCTGTTTAGCATATTTATCAATAACTTCCACACCACACTTTCTCAAAGCTCAGTCATCCAAGTATGCAGATGACTCCACTATCATCTGCACTTCAAAGAACATCTCATAACTACACCAAATCACCCAAAATGCCCTCACCTCCACTGAAATTTGGATGTCTAATAATCATCTTGACCTGAACCCAAACAAAACCAAACTAGTTATCTTTGCCCCCAAAAAGACCATACACCTACAAAAAGAGAACTTCACAATTCAATCCTTAAATGGTACCACCTACATTGTACCTAGCACAAAACTCCTAGGTGTCATCATAGAAGAAAACCTCACATTCGACCTGCACATCCAGTTCAATGTCAGAAAGACACATCAAAAGCTTGGCACTTTCTACCAACACACACATCTGCTCAGTGCATTAGCCCTACTTTCCCTTGCCTCTTCTTTTCTATTACCCTCTCTTTTATACGGTAACCCCCTTCTCTCCAACATTCAGTCCTCACTAAAGTCCAAACTAGACTTATTCTACAACAAAATTTCTAAGTTTGTAACTAATACCTCCTACTCATCCCACCACTGCTTATCATTATCTAACCTAAAATGGCTTGAACTCCCCAACTATCTCACCTTTATCCAACTAACTACAACGCATAAACTAATTCATAATCCATCCATGTGCCCTGCTCTATTTTCTATACTTACTTTATACCATCCTAACAGACCACTCCAATCCAACAACCAACTTCTTGTAAATGTAGAAAAACCCAAACTTTCATCTGGCCAGATGCTTTACTCTTTTACCATCGCAAAACTATGGAACTCCCTCCTAACACTCCACCTGCTCAGTAACCCTCTTCAAGACATCTCTGAAACAACACCTCTCCTCATCTTAGCTGTGCACATGTGCTAACACCACATCTCATATAACCCAACTTCAACCATCACAACTATTCTCACCCTCACTCTACTAGTCTGGCATCCTCCTTTCACATCCACCTGTCTTTTTACTTACTCCTCCTCTCTATCTTGTCCACTTCCCTCTTCTACGAACCCTCATTGTCCTAGCATTGATCCCTCCTGTCTACTTCCTTCTCTTCCTAACCTTTACATACCCACCATTAACCAGGCGAGGCATTCAGGCACTCTGCAACCTACCTTAACATCATACCACCACATATATCTGCAACAATATCCACCAACTTTGCTGATTCCTGCAACAGGACTCATATAGCCTATCACTTAGCTATTACACCTCCTAAACATGTGAAAAGTTTAAGTACCTAGTCTCTAATTAATTCCTATATTTGCTTTCCACCCACTGCATGAAGTGTCCTATATAAATTTTGCTAGCTGGAAACTACTCATGTGGAATGTTCTCATGTATATACTGTGTATTGCTTGTATAATATCTTTGATTTGAGAATGATTACTTATGTACTGTTTTTTTCACCAATTATATAAGCTGCCAATAACATGTACTAAATGTCTTTATTAATGTAAATCCTGTGTTGTATGTGAAATGTCTTATATGTGGAGCTTTTCTAACCCAGGACTCCACTGAAAATGGGCACTTCTGGCCCAGCTGGACCATCTCGGTAAACAAATGCAAATAAATAATAAAATAAATAATGTTGAGCCTGTGCCCTTTAACAAGTATTTAACAGATTTGTTAAAAGGCACAGACTAAACATACATAAAGCTTAACATTACTTATTCTTTCACTGTCCCTTCTTCTGTGTACATTTTTCACTGCAAAGACTTGACAACATTCAGTCTTTATTTTGTGTCAGTCTTGCTACTTCTTCCTTAGCCTCACTAACAGTGAAAATTACTACATTCCAAGAAACAGAGTAGGAACTAGCTGCAAAAAATTTACTGCCCTTGTCAGTGGCTCTCCAAGGCTATCATGGGATATTCGACTAGATGATACATTGAAACATGATGGACGTCTTTATCTAACATTCTTTTGGGGGGAGGGGACATCTCCAGGACACTGTGTTCAGTTTTAAATGTTTTCTGAAAATCATAGAGAGATTAATTAAAATGAAAACTATTTCACTTAATATAAATGGAGTAAAATACCGTATAATGAAAACTGAACTTTTAAAATGTATCAGTAAGAAGCACTGGACTTGATATGTTTGCAAGAAGTTCATTTGATAAAATAAATTGCATGATATTTTATCTAAATTTGAGGTCTTTTCACAAGCTGTTATCAATTCCTTTGATAAATAAATCTGCTGGCTTGGCTATTATGTTAAAATGAGATACAAAGGTCCTCGATAGTTTTCAGAATAATCAAAGTAGGATAATAATAGTGAATATTACATTTACATTTGGCTCTGTATATGCTCTGTTTAATAATTATACTGAAGGTTTGCAGGATTTAAAACATTCTGGTTTTATTAAATTATAAAAAAGCAATATTCCTACTGGTGATGCTAATGTTCCCTTGAAGACAGATAAGCTAAAGCATAAGGTGAATGAAGTTAAGTTGACTACTCTCTAGTCTCCATATCTTCCAGTTGGAACAGCAATCCTCTCTTCACCTCTTGGGGCATTTAGCAGCAGCACCTGAAGCTCTTTATATGCCACTGTTATTTTACTTTGCTGTCCATCCTGTCAGTACCAATATCTCTCTCTCCATGTCTTCTCTCACTGATGATTGTTGCTTAACATGAGACTGATGTATTTTTAAGTGCAGTACTAGGTCCTTCATAAGGACTATCAGCTTGTCTATTTTGGCCTCCATTCCAATAGACAGTCACCTACTTCACAGTCTAATCCACTAAACCAATGTTTTGTTTGCCTTCTGTGGTAATATTTTACTATTTGTGAAACACTGGTTTACAAATCCAAGCACCAAGACTAACATTAGAGGACATACACCTTCACTGACAACTCTTCTGATACTTATGTTTTAATTTTTTTAATATTTATTTGTGCTTGTATCCCCCGATATGGGCATATTATTTTAAGCTTTTTTCTGGAGTCCTAATTTTGAGCATGCTAATATGGTGTTACCGTATGTGCATTGCATAAAGCCTCCTTCATATAGAAAAAATATTTTTAAAGCTTTTAAGTATGTTCATCTGAAGCTCACTAAGACAATATGGGCCACATTTAAAGTCATGATATCAAAAAAAGTAGTTTGCCAGGTATCAGATGGCTGCTGAAGTCTAGAGCACCCTTTTTCTTTAATAATTACAGTTCTAGCTGTGGAATCACTGACAATGTCATTGCTATTACTTGAGATTCATTCAGCATCATCCATAGATAAAACCACTAACTACTAGGGATTTAGATATGAATCCTATAGAGCACACTATCAATAAACCCTTGGGAACCAATCATAACTGCAATGATTAGGTCTCACTGGATTCTGGATTTTCTGTTGACATCAACAAATTATTTCTAAATCTATTATTGCCAGATTCCTCAGGCTTGCATTTGATGTTGGATAATGTTTTTGTGAATGGCCATCCTTCATCCTCAGCTGATAGTTCCTCAGCCATATATTTGTAATGGATTAATCAAGCAAGAGTTACTTTTAAAGGATGCCACTCTATGTATCACAGAGCAGCCAATTTATTTCAGAACATAGTCTGTAGCTCCTTTTCAGGTTCCAGTGTGCTATATGATTTATTTGTGCTTCTTTTTTCCCTGGTGGTTTAATTGCTCTATTTTCTATATGCTTGCTGCTTCTATGTACATATATTATGCATTTAGCAGTTCCTAATTAGGTAATCTAGCAGTATTATTAAAGAATCGTAACATATACAAATAATTATTTGATTATTCTTTTCATATATTGGTTATTTGTTCTCTCTCTCTCTCTCTCTCTCCTTTATGTATGTTGTTGTGATTACTGTTAAAAGTAATCACACAGAAACCAGATGAGATTAGCAAAGTATTTGCAAAACATAACTTATTTTATAAGTTGTACAGAAATAGGAACAGATTATTTAGGCAAACTTATGAAACTATCTGAATATTATATATACAGTTGCTAGAGGCATTTTCATGAATAAAATACCTGAAGAAGAGAACAAGTTGATAGAGCATAAGATACACATAGGAGCTGAATCTTGCCTTCAAGCAGGATATCTAGCAATAGACAGTAATAATTATATTTCATGTGCCAGTAATATAAACGGTGATATAGGAGTGGCTGTGTTAATTTTATGCCTAAAAGAAGAAGAGCTGTTTACAAAGAGGGCATAATTTAATCATGAAGCCATAAAGAAGTTACTGGAATAAAATGAAGAAATAGTATGATGCATTATTTATTTTATTTATTGGCATTTGTTTATTGGGACAGTTCAGCTGGGTCAATGCAGTGACCCTTTTCCAGTGGAGGCCCAAGGAGAAAGAGATCTAAAGAAAACCAAGAATATTTACATAGCATAGCATTCTTAACACTATATTGCATTATGGAGTCAATAAAGGGGATTATATGATATAACAAACAGAGGGAATAACATTAACAAGAACAGCAGTTAACATAGGGTCAGAAGTTAATTGCAAAAATAATAACACAACTTCACATAAACTCAAGATATTCACAATGTATAATACAATTTTGTTAGAATGCATACAGCCATGTGTGCTGTAATGGGTTTTAGTAGAGACAGAGAAGAATATGCTATAGAGAAGGGTGGCTGAATAGAAGTGTCATCTGGAGGTGGTTTGTAGTGGTATAGTATAATGCTGTATACAGCTGGCGGGAAGGTATTCATTGAGAGCTGGTTTCCTAAACTGATAAGGGAAGAGAGGTGTGTAAAAGAAAAAGGATGCAAATTTGGATGGGAGGAAAATAGAAACAGGCAAAAAGATGAGGCATGTGGGCTGCAGAAGGGATGAATATGTTTCAGAAGTAAGTTATACCTCAGGCAGGTTAGACAAGAGCTAATATTAGTTGGGAGTGGAAGCTTAGTTATACTGATAGTTAAGTGGCAGAAAGAAAGAGCACAGGTGTGTGTGTATGTAGATGAAAAGCATGCTATCACAGTTTAAATGCAGATGAGAAAGCACGTTCTCCAAGGGTGTTTGAGGGGCAGCAGAGTAAGGCCGAAGATGTGCTAATGCCTGAAGATTTGTAGCTACATCAAAAGGAGCTAAAGGGAGGATGGGTAGAAGGAGAAACATTTTATTTAGGTAGAACACAGTTACCCTGGTGTCTGGCAGGAGCAGAGCCAGGCACATAGGAGTTGCTGTTTGAAATGGCGTTTGCATTTTGTGATCGTGTCAGTTTGAGCTGTTTGGACAAGTTGTTCCATACTCTGGTGACATGTGGGGAGAACAAGGTGTCACTGGCCTCACTGTTAGAGGGTGTTAAATGAAACAGCATGTTTTTCTGAGCAGAGAAGTTGGTTTGGGAAGTACATTACATAAAGCCAGGCATTGATTGGGTTTGTAAATGAATGTGCAAAGTGATTAGCTGCAAGATTAGTTTATGAATTATTCATATGTACAAAGCACCAACAACCAGGTATGATAATGTTGAAATAGTGCCAAAGGATCTGATAACATCATTTAAGCCTGATTATATTATAATGAATGAAGATTAGAAGCAACCAACAAAATCTGGAATAAGAGACTATGTAAGGTGGGATAGGTTGGTGGCACCACAGACAGATTAATATGTTTATTTAAGTGGAAAAAGATGCTAAGTCCATGAACTAGAAAAAAAATTAAAATTACATATTACCTTCTTGGAAGACAAAGCATGTGGAAGAAAAAGTCTGAATGAGACGATGACTGTATCCCCTTCTCTTGTAAATTCAAGAAAGGTGTTATGGATATAACTGGGAAACAGGTAGAGAAGGAAATAGTATTTAGAAAAGAACAGAGAAACTGAGGGTATAATACAGATGTGGTGCACACATGGGAAAGGCTCAATATGTTGAGAAACATTTCTGTAAATGAATCATACAGCAGACTTTCCAACTATTTAACTAAACAAAGGAAGAATAAGCACCACGTTATTGGGTAGTGGAAAGAACAACTATTAATAAAGAACTTACAATTAATTTTAATATAAAAACTTTAAAACCAACTAAAAAGTACTAAGACCTGAAATTACAGTGGAATATATATATATATATATATATATATATATATATATATATATATATATATATATATATATATATATATATATTTGTATGTTCACATAGGTTAATAGGTATATACAAGGCTAATGACTCCCACGATCTTTATAAGCCTAGCCATGAAACCCAACCCAATTGTGCTCCTATGTATCATGGGTATTTACTAAGAGTTAGGAAGTTTGAGGTTATGGGGGTTCATGTTAGTTTGGGTATTATTGTCTAGCACTGTCAGAATCAGGGGCATCAGACTCTTGCTGAATTTTGATTTCCCATCCATTCATCAAGGTTACACATAGATAGGGTCAGGGATGAAACTCTGCTTCATATGGATGGTGAGCCTGTTCCATTGTATGGGGACCCTCTAAGACAAATATCTGTCTCATCAGCATGTCTTATTTACGTCACAAGAAAATTTTAAATCCTTGGATCTAGTGGTCAATCAGAGCTGGATCAGAGGATGCCTTGTATGCCAAGCATAGATCACCAAACGGTAACCTGTAGGAGACTGAGTACTGAAACAGGGCTTTAAGGAATACCTTTAGGACAATGTGTTTATACCATGGATTCTCCTGGTAAGGAACCTTTATGGGCATTCTGACTGAAGCATATGTCTGGTCAGGTACATGCCAAAGGGGGCATTATGCTCAGCGATGGATCTGATAAAGGCTGAATAAAGTGGCTCAATGACTTCCTTGGACCTGAAGATGATGAAGAAAATGGAAAGGAAAAAGAAGCAGAGCTTTACGTGACTATCATGGAAAATAAAAACGCAGATACATTTTTGAAAGTGATATTTGGTAAGACAGGAACATTAACAAGTACAACAGAATCAAGGCTAAAGTTACAAAAGTATTTCTCAGAAACAACAAGAGAGAGGAAGATTTTTGGTCAAAAAAGTAGATCAGGACAGGGTAACATCTTATACTGATGGAATAATAAGCAAACTGTGTCATCAATGCACCCAAAAGATTATCAATAACACCTCATGAATGTATAGGTTCTCAATATTCAAGTTTGATTGCTATGCATTGAACTAGCTCTTGCTCTGCAGTTCCTGCCTAAAAGAAGCTTTCTTGAAAGACTGATTCCACAAGAGTTTAAAGACTCCTTAATGTTTTATTAAATAAATGAAACGGGAAGAAAAGTATCTATATTTTAAAGGTCGTTTATCCTGCACTGTGGAATATTTAAATAATAGAATATTTAGTATTGCAGTTATACAAAATTAGTTTTCAAATAAGAGAGATAGATATTTCCATTATGCCTGTAAAGAGAGAACATGTATAATTTAGAACTGCCTTTCAGATGAAAAACATAGGGACCAAGGCTTTTTTTCTTTAAAATTATTATTTTTTATTTTTTCAATGAATGCAATCAGAGATTGACTATAATATGAATATAACTAAAAGTGGAATGAGAAAAGGAATTAGTTAAACAACTGTTTAATAGTAACCAAGACTCAAGTGGTTGTTAACTTTTTTGGACATTAATAAAGTAGTCTGATGTGTTAACTAGCTATTTTAAACATTAATAAGGAGTTCAGTTATATTGATCACTTCTATCATGGATACAGGAGCCATGCAACTGATAGAATATTAACAAAGTGATTGCTTGAGACAGGGATACAGGCACTCTCCTCCTGTATAAGAATATACGTACATCTAATTTTACACACAGACACACGCACACACACACACACACACACATATATATATATATATATATATATATATATATATATATATATATATATATATATATATATATTGTTTATTTATTTATTTATTTTATATCACTGAAATGTCTTTTCAGCATCACTGAAATGCTCCTCAAAAGACCAACATATATCTCTTTTCTACAAACTGACCTGACTTTAATGGGGTTAAATGCAACTTGAACTCGTTGCAACTGTAGAAAACATTACAAAATGGAAAGTGAAATTCTGTAGTGAAAGTGTTGTAATAAGGGATAAGGGAGCAGGTGTTGTACTTGGACTACATTTCTTTAACCTGTGTAATATACTCATAATTTTTTTATTGAATATGTATTAATAATCTTATAAGGTGGCTACACAAAAATCAGAATAAGTTTGAATATCTCAGTCACAGAGTCCTTAACAAGTAGCATTTAAAATGTTTTGAAGAAATTGGAGTACGTGGAGATGCAGGGTATAAATGGAATCACAACATCTTAATGGACATTCTACTTTCTGGAAAATCTTAGAACACTTATGGAGTTGTATTTGAACTTAAAGTCACATGAGCAGGAGGAGTGTAAAATGATAAATACAGTACTGGGATGCCTTCCATAATTCATAACCACAGGAATTTAAGTATTATTTTACCATTTACGTATATCTCAATTAAGGCAAAAAACAGAGTTTATTTATTTATTTATTTACATTTGTTGACTGGGCTAGTCTAGCTGGATACATATCCCTTTTCAGTAGAGGCCCAAGGAGAAAAGCTCCAACATGAATAAATTAATACATTCAAAATATTCTAAAAATAAGACTAGTTTCACATTACAAAATAAGACATGCAGATGTGATCTTACCACAGGCAAAAATCCTTCCCTCTATCCTGAAGTGGACAATCTGGCAAAGCCACTCCGTCCCATCATTCTTCCTTCTCACCCCAACTCCTTCAGCACCTGGACCACTGGAGTTTAAGGCTGCTTTGTGATTCCCTACTGAAAGAAAGAGTGCATAAATTGGATGGAATATATTAGAAATTTACAAGACTCTTCCTGATTTTAGAGATATTGAAATGGCCAGTGCACATTGAGTTACATATATAAAATGTCCTTTGATGTTAATCCACATAGCCTTCAGTGATATTTATTTGTACATCTATACAGGGCTTAAAAAGCTTGACTATTATGAGGAGAGCTGAAAGCAGAGTAAGAAAAGGAATTAATTAAAGAACTAAAGGATATCATGGTTTAGTGAGAAGTAATGATAATGTGGAACTGCTTAACAAATAACAGGAAGGAACAAGCAAATTAAAAATAATTTAAGATATTACTGAATACCACTGTGGATGATGGCTTCTATGTGTGGTGGTGAATGCTGGCATAATGGAAATTTGCTCTCTGCCTTCATATTTCTGTACATGCATGTATCTATATATGATCTTATCTCATGAATACCTAGTGGCAAACATTTCAGATTTTGCTTGAGGGTGATAGATTACAAATATGGAAAAGCAATACTTCAGAATCTGACAGGTTACACGTGAATTTATTGTGGGATGAACCAAGGTTAACATATGACAGTACCATGGCTCTAGTTATAAAATATGTGGAAAAATCAGTCACTTCCCAGAGAATTCAGCATTGGTTTACCATTTTCCTTGTATTTTTGTTAATACTAGAATTTCAGTCAAAACGTTTAGTAGCCAATTTCATAAACATGATGGATGATGCTCCTGGCCCAAAAAGTACATAACAATAAATAAATAAATAACTAAATAACTAAATAAATAAGTAAGTAAATAAATGCTGGCATGCATGCATGTCATAGTGGATCTGTGGCATAGAAGCATGGAGCCAGGATTATGACCCAGATGGCCTGAGATCAACTAGTGGTCCAGGTGCTGAAGGAGCTGGGGTGAGAAGGAAGAATGATGGGACGGAGTGGCTTTGCCAGATTGTCCACTTCAGGATAGAGGGAAGGATTTTTGCCTGTGGTAAGATCACATCTGCAGTGGTGGGGGTGGTGCCAGAGTCATAGGGCAGATTGCTGTTAAGCTGAGAATTTGGGAGGCAGAGCTAACTAATGTTACCTGCGTTAATGTGCATGATGTTACTAGCTTCACTCAGGTCACGTGAAAAAATCCTCCGCTATACAGGACCAGCATATGTGAAGCTGCTGCTTTACGTCTCCTTCCAAAGCTGCCCCTAGTGAAGTCTCAGCTCCAGGAGATAATGCCAATGACCTGGCAGCTGATGGCAGTGGAAGGCAGGCATATACAGGAAAAAATCAAATACATGTCTTGAGATCTAACAGCCATATCCAATATCTAGAAAGCTGTTGCAATATTTTTAATGCAGTACTGGCTATTATGACAGGAGTACAAGTCTGGCAAAATGTGAACCAGTAACTCTTATAGCATCCATGCATGCTAGAACAGTATTTCTGAAAAACCAAAATAATGGTGAGACAAAGGCTCAAATTTAGGGACAATTTGTAAATATTACTCTAATTCACTTACAAAGTTAATAGAACAAAAGATTTTACACCAATACCCATTTTCTGAAATAGAAATTGTGAAACTAATGTCTGGCATTACTGACTGCAATCCTCAATTATTTATCAGAAAATCAAAAATTTTATGAGGAAGAGGGCAAAAATAAGAGACAAAATTAGTGAAGTTCTGTAAAATCATGGAAGGTTTAGAGGTATGATTTGGCATGAACAGTTATCTATGGAAAAACTGCACTATGCTAGGATTAAACCCTAAATAAACTACAGAAAGCCAAACTGTTGGAGTTGTCAGGTCATGGCCTGGCATCAGATGTTAAATGAATGAATCAAGAAAATATTGCAGTGTTGTTCATTAAATGGGCAAGTAAAGCTTTGTGCTATTTGGTCGTAGGAAAACAGTATGCCTTTTGAGTAGAGGACAGAATTAGGCAAACAACACTGACATCAATCTTAAGATTTAAAACAAGCAGATTAAAGAAGGTTGTTGTCTGTAAACACTTTGTGAGATTTCGAACATTGTTTTTGTGATGTTTGTGGGTTTGCTGGGTTTAGGTAGGTAAGAGAAGGAAATGGAAGAGATGCAGATTCATTGCAAAGTAAGACATGTTCTTGGCAGAAATAATGAAGTGGATGGGACCTCCTTTAGGTCAGTGGGACGTATTTATTTTTATTTTCATTTTCATATGTTAACCGGGTAGTGTCCGACTAGGCAAAATAGCCCGTTTTCAGCGGAGACTCAGGGAGAAAAGCTCCAAGGAAGATTACAGGTTTTTTTTTTTTTTTTTAACATTTAAACATATATCTATTACACTAACAGTACATAAAGTAAAAATACACATAGAAATTCAAATTACAAGGTTCTTAACATGGTGCCTACAAAAATTAACAATGCAGAGTAAGTAGTCATGTTATGAGAGTAAGACGACTTAATTAGTCAGGAGGAATAGAGAAATGGGAAAAAGGATAGAAGGAAAAAAAAACAGGAACTGATTACCTTCTTAGGAAAAATTATAAATCAATGTGTATATGTACGTATGTATGTGTGTGTGTGTGTGTGTGTGTGTGTGTGTGTGTGTGTGTGTGTGTGTGTGTGTGTGTGTGTGCACGCGTATGCTTGAAGGGGGTGGTGGTGGTGAGACAGAGATGTAGCAGAGTCTTCGAAAGCTCACAAAAAAATCATGTATAAGATACAAGGACAGCACTTAAAGAAAAAGGAGGACTCAGGAAGGAAATAGACTAATCTAAAGCAAGAAGTAATTTCTTTAAAAATTTACCTTAAAAAAAGTGATGATCTTAGGGGAAAATAGCACAAAGCTCGATTACAAATAGCAAACAGAAGCACAATGTAGGTAGTGAAAAATGCATATATCAGATATAGTGGACCCTTAACTATATAAAAAAATAATAAAGTTATCAATTGTGCAAAACCTCCTGGACTTACAGAATAACTAAGGGAAACCAGACTTGATGGAGCAGTGCTATTTCAAATCTATGGCTTCTCTTTGCAAAATGCAATGACCTCATGGACAATTATTTTAGGCAGAGAAGTGTAAGGGATGCAACACCCTGAATAGTGGTTGTGAAAGACCAAGTGCCCCTCATATAATTTGCATTATTTTGATCACACTCCATGTGAAACACCATTTTGTTTTTCAGTTTCGTTATTCAGGAAATGCAACTTCATCAGCGATGAAACAGTATTCACTTAAGAAATCACACAGAAGTGCTTTTTCACATTAACTATTTTAGAAAAAATGAACTACACCTATTATCATTAAAAAGTAAGACCACTGAATAACATTACACCACTGATATGGGGTGAAAATGCCATTTTTAAATGAGCTTAACACTTATTTCTAAAATCAAAAGTAATGGCTGCTGAAGCATTAGAAGAAACATCTAGAAGAAATGTGCCTTACTGAACTGAAACAAGATACTGTGTTATTTTGAATGAGTTAGATCCTGTAATTAAGCAATAACCCATACCTGGGTGTGGGTAATGCTGGATTTACCCACGGTTGGTGTGGTTTGGTCATGAGGGTGAAGCCCGCGTGGCCAAACAAAGACAACCATGGTAAATCCAGCATTACCCACACCCAGAAGTGGGTTATTGCTATTATACAATGATATTGTTTAAGAAAAAAAATACTCAACCTTTCTTAAATAATGGCATTGTATAATGCCTCCGTGTTGCGCTTCCGCAGCTGTCTGGTATCTTGGAGCAGTTCTGATGTACTGCACATGCGTATGCTTATGCAGTACATTAGAGCTGTGTGTAGAGGAAGCAACAAAGAAAGGAAGATCTCTGTTGCTTTTTTTAAGTTGTCTCGCTATATTAAATGAGTTTAACATAGTGAGCTGTCTTTAAAAAAAGCAATGGAGAAAGGAAGATCTCTGTTCCCTTTTTTAAAGTTGTGTCGCTATGTTAAATGAGTTTAACAGAGCAAGGCAGCTTTAAAAAAAGGAACGGAGAAAGGAAGATCTCCGTTGCTTTTTTTTTAAGATATCTCGCTATGGTAAACTCAGCAAGATTACAGCAACGGAGCCCTTCCATTCTCCGTTGCTGCCTAATACAAAAAAAAAAAGTAAAGACTTATACTAATAGAAAAAGTCCGGGCGATCGGACCTTTTCCCATTAGTATAAGTTGGATTCACAACGGGCACGCTGACCAATCAGCGTGCACGTTCTGGAATATTAATGGGGGGGTTCATTGTATAATAAGCAATAATCTGATAGATAGGCTAGAGGAAACTATGACTCATTATTTGTCAGTCTGCTGCATGTTATTATAATAAGATGACATTAATCAGTCATTCTTCAATACTCTGAAAAATTGTTAAAATATGTCTGCTCTCTGTCTAAAACTGCTTGAAAATACTATCAATTTCACTTTAAGTGCATCCCTAGTAGCTGACAGTTGTTCACTTTGTAACTGTTTGCAATTAGTCTGTTTACTTAAGTAGTAGCAGGAACATTTTAATAAATATTTTTAGAGGACAGTATTGTCAGAAAAAAAGTAGGCTTAATCATTTGCTCACAATGTGGAAATGTAATGAGAAACAGAAAGTGATTCTGTGCTTCTAATTAAAAGTGACAATATTGTGTATATGACAAAAAAAACATGCAAAATATGAATGTTTTACATTTGATAGTACAGTCATACTCTTCAGGGCATGAGATTTCTTGACAAATGCATACTTAAAAGCACTGAACATGACTTATCTTCTGGTCTTGTACATTGTTCACCCAAACCAAGCATTAATTCTCAAGTAATGCATGCCCTGTCAAAGATTATTGTGTTTGAGTAAGACAGATAGTACCTGTAGACATAAACATTACCCAGAGAACTAGAAAATACACTGCTAAGGTGAGAAAAGTCTTATTTGGACCCCCCCGTATACCCCAGCATCACATCAATAGATACATTGGTAGACAAGAAACAAAATAAAATAAAAAGTGGGCATGTGCATTTATGTCAAAAGGGTTATTTTTAGTTTCCATGCTGCATCTGTTTGTTGTTAAAATGGCAGTTGGTTTGAAATACCAATTTGAACTTTGGGGTAGGTTGTCATGGAGACTGTGAAATGAACTTTGCTCTCTATTTCTCTCTCTCTTGCTTTTAATCGGTAGTGAATGATTGTTTCCCAAAACTGTTATGGCAGCTTCTTTAAAGATGTGAAGCAAAAAAGGAACACGGAATAATTACAAATTTGTCGTATATCACTTTCTTGATGTTTCTGAAATTAACTGAAACTAATGATGTGTGTTTACATATATATATATATATATATATATATATATATATATATATATATATATATATACATGCATATGTTTTGATAATGGGCATGTAAATGTACTCAAAAATAATTTGGGGCATTTAAGCAACAGATTCAGATATCTCTACATGTTTTCAGGAGAGTAATGCAAATTGCAGTGGTGAAAATGCTATATTACTTTTACAGTTTTTGGATCATTTCTGATTATTCTACCTTGCAGATCTTTTAACAGCAGGTGTATCATTATCTGACAGTCATTTTACTTATGAAATCAGAACTATGTCCACATCAGCAAATGGAAGAGGAGAAACATAATAAATCAGCAAGACAAAAAGCATGAAAAATATATGCAAGTATGTTTGTAGGGCAACTTCTATGACACTGTACCAAATGTGACGTAAAACACAGAGGACCTAAATGCTAAATGCAATCCACTGCTTTGTTTTGTCTGTATGGTAAGTAGCCATATGGTATCTGTGTGCCAGGCCATTGCACATATGCCTAGTGATACCTGCTGCCCCATGAGGCCAGATGTGGAGATGAACTGCTATAATGATAAAGCCTAATTGTACTTCTGTCATATCACTATCCAGACAAAGTTCTGAGATAAATCTTCCTGTCAGCACCATGTATTAAGACAGAACATTACTTTCAAAGTCCTGTCTTGTAATTTAAATGTAATGTCCAGCTAACTTATTATACAGACAAAGGTGGTCTTTAATTATTATTCAAGAAATGTGGTATAAACACAGAACACAATTCAGGTTTTATTTCTGCTGGTGGGGCATATCAGATGTTCTTGATTCAAAATCCTCTGGTATGTTTTACACTTATATGCTACCAGGCTTTCAGAACTCCTGATGATCTAGATACTCAGTGGTGATTGTGTGTGTGTGTGTGTGTGTGTGTGTGTGTGTGTGTGTGTGTGTGTGTGTGTGTGTGTGTGTGTTTATATTATTTTTTTTATTTCTGAAAGAAAATTACTTGTTAATTGTTCTTCTTTACATCTAGCCAGCAGATGTATATATGTGCTAAACAAGCCATTATGATGGATGAGCATTTTGAAACATTCATAGAAATACAAGTAAACAAACCCAGCAATTATTACAGTCTAATATCAGCAGTTACAGAAGCAGATAAATATACAGTGTGAATGGGTGGCAGGTTGCCAGTAAAGTAAAATAGACTTCAGTGGCTACTGTTTTTTTTCAGTGTCAGTAACTGATATATATGTCTCATGTGATGCTCAAACTGACCCAGCTAAATGTATTATCTCTATTTGAGAATATAAAGTTGGGAGCTTCCATTTTTATAAAAATACATATCTCTCTAATTCGCATCTAATATAAACAACAGGGTAATTTCTCCTTAAAACACTCCCCAGGATTTAGAAAAAAACAGTAACGTGGTCACATAATGATAAATAGTGGTGAGGATGATGCACTGTGCGGTGAATGCTGGGACACCACATCCTGCTTTATGACAAAAACTGCAGAAAAATGCATCTAAACAGAGAGAAAAAGCAACAACAAAAGAAATATAACAAAATGAAGATGATGACAGGCAGAAACAGAACAGGACAAAACCAGAAATGATCAGAAGGATGTGGTTCACTTTTCTATATGATAGGCTATGGAAAAAGAAAAATGCCATCAGCAGAGTAGTAGTGATAGAAATGCCCAAGGAACACCTATTATAGAATTGGAAGTTAGTGCTGTGGGATATGAGTGAATGTACCCTGCAATCAGTGTGTAGGAAAATGGCATAGGTTATGAATCGTAACCAGTGTGTGTGTGTGTGTGTGTGTGTGTGTGTGTGTGTGTGTGTGTGTGTGTGTGTGTCTTTGCAATGAACAGCAAGGTAAGGCAGAAATAACAAAAGTATAGAAATGAAATGTACAGCCCAGTAGAGGTAACAGTGTACATGCAGGCATCACGCATAGTGTGACAAATGCTATAATGTGTGGCACATGTTAACACCATACCGCATGTAACACACCTTAAGAAAACAATAGGAATATGCAGTAGATACATAATTTTTGAGATAATTCTGTACGTCGATCAAAAGAAAAGCAAGTGTAGTGGTGTATAACTGTATGACAGTTGCCATGCCCATGTTATGCCTGGTATACCTGTCATGATGATGACAGTGGTATAAGTCCTAATGAATTATGAAACAGCAGGCAAACAAAGGCAGTGTGCATGTCTGGAATGGTAATTATAACGCTACAAGACACTGAACAATCCAGACTTCTGAAATGCCAAAGTACTTCAGGGGAGATTAACACCCTTAACTACATTAAAAAATTAACACTGCATTCCCATGGACAACATAAACAGCTTCTGGTAGCATAATAACACATAATTTAGTAAGACAAATGACAAAAAGGAATTCATATGTACTGAACTATTGCGGATCACATTCTCTAACCTCTTCTTTCCACCGGTGAAGAAGGTCAGGGTGGTGCCTCTTAATATCTCTGTACTGGTGCTAGAAGTGCTCTACAGAAAAAGTGATGCTTATAGCATCACACAAACTGGTCTGCAAACAAGCTCCAGGCATAAATGTTGTACTAGGGGTCCTTGTAGGAGCAGATGCTCCTGGTGAAGGAAAAAATCTTCATTTTTTTACTGAACTTTAGAGGCACCCTATCAAATTCAGTCCTTCAAGAAGCCACAATCACTTACCTAGTTGTAAACATGAGTGGAAATGGTAGCTGAGCCACATAAACGTCCACTGTGTCCACTTACCTGGGAGGCTAATAGGAAACAGCTATTCACCTTGCATTTATGTACTTAGAAGTTGCATATACACTGTTATACTGCTCATCTGTCACTAATAGGAAGCTACAAAAATACATATTATATATACAGTTATGTTTAATTAATCCAAAGCACATTTCATTACAGAAAAAAAAGTCGCACATTTGGTTAAAACACATTTAATCAAAACCACAAATGACTGGATCACATTTGTTTGAAAACTGTGTAAGTCTGTAAGAAATGACTTTTGGTGCGATTTAGGAATTACAGTTCAAATTAGTGTTGATCAGTATTTGTTCCTTGCTAATGGCCCCTGTTATGTTGTACCTCCATGTCTAGACGTTTGTTTATATGAGCCAGCAGTGATTCAGTCTGTGTGAAACACTCTCTCTTCTCCACCATTGTTCAACTGTAGAGTTAGTATATATCTGTTGGGGGGAACCCCATCCACAAGTGGGGGGGGGGGCAGGTGCAGGAGACGCGTGCCTTCTTGCGAAAAGAAAAAAAAAGATTTTGGCGATATATTTACTATAAGTGACATTTTCAGTGAAATATGATGCAATGTTTTGCGGTTTCAATGAAATGTGTTTTTGAGCAAATGTGCCACTGCTTGCTTCTTTAAAACCTCTAGTGAAAGCAAAGACTTCTTATTGCTTATCACTAACTTTTTGTCAACCCCTACTTGTATCACTATGCCCCTAACAACTTTCCCTCCTGCACTCCTCTCTGAAACAACACTTCTCATCTTTCTCTTTTTCTAATTACCCTCATTCACCACTCTCCCTTTCTCATGCATTCCCTGTTACAAACCCTCTAGATACACCAATTTAGAACAGGCATCCTAACTAGAATTAATCCTAAACCATGCTCTGTCAGTTATATGCTATCACCTATGTCCTCCTATACACTACTACTATTTCCCTTCCCCTCCTACATAATTTTATAACTTACTTCATTATATCTCTTGAGCTCTTTATAAACCTATACAGTATTAAAATCTCCCTTCCTACATAATTTTATAACTTACTTCATTACGTATCTTTAACGCATTGCAAACCTTTCTTTACTGAAATATAAGAACACTAAACTTTTTTACATTTTCCCTTTTGCAGTATCAATCCATTTACTTCATGCAAGATTTTAGATCTATAAAAACAGTACTGACATAACTGTTAATGTAAATACTTTGCTGTATATATCTTTCTTGTAGTTATGTTTGTTTATTTATGAGAAATGTAACTTGTTTTTCTGAGCACTGTCTGAAATTCACTTGTTAATATGTGTACTGTGATGGAACATTTCTCCCCGGGCCTTCTCTGAAAATGGGCCCTGCCCAGTTGGACTTTCCTGGTCAATAAAGACAAATAAAATAAATAACTTAAAAAATAACTTTGATTAATTTATCCTTATACAGAATATGTAAACCACTTCAATGTTTGTCATATTAAAATTAAAATTTTAATAAAAATAATATGCTTAATCAGCCTGTATAAAGGATTATTCTCAAGTGTTGCAACTCAGCTTTCCTGTACGTCTGCCTAGCACTATATGAATGTATATTCTTAGTGATAGTGGTTAATGTATAAAACAATTTGTCATGCCTTGTGCAGTCTTTTCGATCCCTACAGATCATGAGGATTATTTAACGAAACTTCAGGATCTGATTATCAGTGAAAATATATTCCTTACAGGGGATTTTATCTTATCTGTGAAAATATAGACTGGGTAAAGTTATTCCATCCTCACCTATGAGTCTCTGCTGACTCCTATAGAGACCCCATGAACAGTTACTGCCATCCATGGTGACTACTAGGCAGTTGGGAGGGGGATAGAAGTAGATTGCTAGCCATTTTTTCCATATCACACATGCACACAGAAACCCAGTGTTTTTCTCATGGCACTCTAGATTCCTCCCAATACACCAAAGACTTGTTTGGTAAACGGTGAGTGGGTAAAATATTCTACATTGTATAAATATGGCTAAATATTTACAAGCTATGTTAATGGAAACAATCTGGATCACATCGTAGTTTTGTATAAATAGCGAATACATGAGTACACAAACAGTATTTTTGTAAAACATGAAAATTCAGTTTTATCAAAAAGCTATTTTTTAATAAATTATTTACTTGCTAATGGGGGTTTAGAGTTTGTTCTTTTTAAGATCAGACATTATGCCGGGTCTATATTATGTTATTGAAACCCGGTAACATCAAACACCAGAAGACCGACATGTAAAGCACGAACTACGGTAACGGCGAATGTACAAAACCGCAAAACGTGAAATGTCGAAGTGTGATGGTTGGCCCATCTGCATTATAGCTCCTTAAGTTAAGTGCGCGATAGTTACAGATTTTAGGGTTATAGTGCGGGTTAAGGTAAGTGCATAGATAGGTAATGTATGTGAGGTTTAGTGTAGGGTTAGAAGTAGGATTTTGTTAACTGTATGTGTGTAGATTATTTGTTTTGTTTGGGTATATGTCTGTAGGGTAAGTGTGCGATAGTTAGGGACCTTAGGGTTAGTGTGCGGGTTAAGGTAAGTGCATAGATAGTAATGTATGCAAGGTTTAGTGTAGGGTTAGAAGTAGGGTTTGGTTTGTGTATGTATGTGTTTTATTTATTATGTTTGGGTATGTAGTATGTAGCGCGCAGTGGTGTTGGCTGACTATGATGGTTCAAGATTTGAAAATTCGAGGTTTAGGGGGTTCGACATATTTGCGGTTCAGGCTATGTGTGTCGGTTTTGTGGTGTTCGATGTTACGTGTATTCGATAACGTAATATAGACCCATTATGCCACTTGTTAGAAACTACAGATGTAATGGAATTTGCATTGAATGAATATCTAACTGCATGAAAAATCTATTATCCGAACTATCTGAGTTATAATATGGGTTCTAATACAAGAATTTAGCAGCAGAAAGTTTAGTCAAAGCATTTTACACTTCCACAGTGTTGTAAAAATTCATTCTTAACAGACACCAGTACAGCTAACAATGTTATTTAATCAATAATAAGTCTAGAAAGTATTATGAACTATGGTTTAACTGCAGTTGTCTTTTAAAAGAAGGCATATATACTGAATGTATGTAATATGGCACTGGCAATGTGTGGTTTGGGACACAATCTGGCTCCTAATAATAATAATGATAATAATAATTTTTTGTTTCAAAGTCTAATGTGGTACAATATCTAGAAACTTAATGGTCTCATAATGAAAATGAAAAGTAGATTAAAAAGGCAGTAGTATTGTTTAAAAATTCAAAAGGTATTTCACAAATGATTAACATCTTTACAAATAAGGAAGATGTTAATATAGTGAGGACAACTTGAAAATTATCTGTGTAAATGTTATTATTGTTAAAAACAAAATCATTTTCCCACTTCTTGCAGTATGCAATAGCTATGTGGATAGTGGTGCCCATTATTCATATATTCATAGATTCATAGATTGTTACTAGGCTAACAATGTGGGGGGAGGGGCTTTCTAAACCTAGCCACGTTTTCCTGAAAGAATAATGATGTCCTGTATCCAAACATGGCATTGAGGGCCAGGCATTTATAAGCTACCTCTGTCCATAAGGGACATGGATATCAGGCCTGGTACAAATTTCCTATTCTCCATCCATTGGTCTAGGTTATGCTTAAACCGGGTAATAGATGAACTCAGGTTCACATGGATGTGAAGCCTCTTCCATAGGAGGGGAGGTCTTTGGGACACATATCTGTCTCTCCAGCATGCTCTGTTTAAGTCACAGGCAAAATTCAGATCCCTAGATCTTGTATTTCTGGAATTCTTTGACTTACAAACATGCAGGAGATACATAAGTGTGGGGCTTGCTGATACTTTGTAAGCCAGGCATAGATAACCCCTCAGCAATCTGTAGGAGACTGTGTAGAGGCAAAGGGCTTTAAGGTGCTCTGCATAAGGCAGGTTAGTTATGCATTCTATTCTTTTTATAAGAAACCTCTGAGGTTGCTCTAATTGCTGCATATGCCTGGTCAGGTACATACTGAAGGAGCATTGTCTGATAATGGCAGAGTACAGTGGTATATTGTCCTCTTTGGACCGAGATGCCATGCCCTTACATATAAATTTCATCACCACTGTGACCATGTGGTGGTCGAAGGTAAGGCTACTGTCTACATGCATATCCAGATCCCTGACCACAGGGTCTATTTTTACGAGCATATTATCAACATGGTAATTAGCCAGGATGGTTGACTTCCCCTTGCAAAGGGTAAAATTATGCATTTCATAACACTGAGTTTAAAACCATGGACTTGGTACCATTTATTAATTAGTGATAGATCTTCTTAAAGAATGCTAGTGTCTGCAGGGGAGTTGATGATAACCCCTAGCTTGCAATCATCTGCAGACTTAGCCTACCATAAATCTTTATCATATGCTTCCATTTCAGAGAAATAGATGCCAAAAAGAGCAGGCCTAGTATCAAGCCCTGCGGGACTCTGCTAGTGACTGGCCTCTTAGTGGAGGTAACTTCACCTGTTTTAACCTCCTGGGTCTTTTTATCTAGCAGGTGATAAAAGGATTTATATCTAAATTAGTGAGCCTGTCTATAATGCCTGACTGGAGTACTGAATCAAAAGCCTTGACCAGGTCAAGGTAAACTGTGTGCACAGTCTTATCTTCATCCAATGCTTTGGTGACCCTCTCAAAAAGGTCCACCAGATTTAATAAGCATGGCTTTCCTTTAATAAAGCCATACTGTGGTGAGTCCAGCACTTGCAGGTTAGCTAAGTCCTCATTTATCAGGTCCATAATGATTCTTTCCATGGCTTTACATGTGAGGCCAGTGAGAGTTATGTACTTGTAGTTACCCCCGATCAGTGATGGGACCTCCTTTGTGCAGGGGAATGACTGTAGCCATCTTCTATTCCTTGGGCACAAAACCCTGACTGCATGCTCCAGTTAAAAAGTGATTAAATTGGACCAGAGTGGCTATGTTTTATGCTATTTATTAAACATCCTGGGATGTTATTGGGACCCACTGATGCAGTGTTTTTTGGCCTTGATAAGTGCATTGATGACTTGTTCCCTAGTAATGGTTGGGAGGGATGTTGTGCCCCACAACAAATATGCCTTATTTTTGATATAAATGATTTCCAGGAAATACAGACATCATTAGACATACTTCTAGAATAAGCTGAATGATTTCAGAGTTACAATGGCAATGCTTTAATCCAATAGTAAAGTGAATAACTGTAAACAATGATAGCATGTGGTGTAAAAACAAGGCAGTTTCAATTGATTAGTTAAACCTGACAGTGACCAAAGTTGCTTTAACAATAATAAACTTTACAACTCTTATAAAAGTGTTCACTGTCCAAATTTCTTTAGATGATGAATAGCAAATATAGCACAACATTGTTGCCAAAGTGGTAGGTATCAGTGGTGGAATTCCAGTGCCTTAATATAGTTTTAGCACACCCACAGTAGTACAAATAACAAAAATACTGAATATTCCAAGAGGAAAACAATGCAAATCTGTACTTTCTTGGAGTTCAATGTCTGTCCAGTTGTCTTAAGAGATGATGGATGCCTAGGCTGAGATCATGGCTATTTTATAGATTTTGACAAGTACATATCGTGACGGTGATGAAAGCTGATAATGTAAATTGTTTTAAGGCATACAAAAGGTGAAATATTTCACTGTATTGCAGACACAGGAGTTATTGACCATGGCACATAGTGTTTGTGACCATACTAACAGGTCAGCTGTAGCTTGGGTATGGGGTCACAGTGATAATATTTCATAGATGGAAGTTCAGTGAGCATGACAGACACCTGACAGCAGAGTTGTATCTAATATAATTTTTATAGTAAGATTTTGTTTTAACTTCTGCAAGACTTTTTAAAGGATCTGATTCTATCCCAAAGGTGGACTGATCATTGCTAATGATCTGAAAAGTTTGACACAGTACCCATTATCAGGTATAAATCTTGCACAGTAGCTAGCCATACCTCCTTTTCACAAATTGTTTCCTCTCCATATTGGTTCATAGGTAAGTACTAGGCTATCTGCTCAAGGGCATTTATAAGCCTAGCCAGAATGTGTTGGCTTTCGCCACCCCCTTAGATTAGTTCTCTGTGCCTCTATCCAGCACTAATAACATACCTGCTACACACATCTACCCAGTTTTGGTGCTGAGAGCAACAAAAATTGCCTTATGAAGTAGAGAAATTGAGGACCTATCATCATTTTTACTATAGCAGTTCTAGTTGATAGAAGATGCACCCACATGCCTACTTATCCACCTATTTCACCATTGTTCTAGTAGTTTCACACATTTTCCTGTATCATCGCTTCCACTATAGGGCATAATATGACAGTACTGAACATTAGTAACAATCAAAATCTCTGGTTTAGCTAAGCTTCTCATGTGAAAGGCACTATCACAAATTTAACCAAATGGTATTCAAGACCTACACATTTCCCAAACCATCAAAGTATTTATGTGATTCCTGGCACTGAGCTAGCATTATCCCTTAGTAACACCATGCAGTCATCAACAAAATAGCTTAAAGAAATTCCTCATTTTGTCTCCTATCCCTATTGGCCAACTATTGATGTATCTGATACAAACCCATCATAATCAAAGACAGACATGACAACTGGGAGATACATGGTTTGTCTTATCTTCCCGGATTAACCAACTTTACCCAGATCCTAATAACTATTACCTGTAACCTTAAACCCAGATACAAGGTCTCAAGCACCATAAATGTTTGCCTAATGTTTCTCCTTAAAGTTCACTTTCATCACCTGATGTATACATTCCTACCTAACTGTACTGAATGTCTTTTTAATGTCATTAAGAAGGTGTAGGGGGGGGGGTCACAAAATCACACATAGGGGTGCAGAGATCTTGCCATACTGCAACCATATGTATACATGTGTGTGCTATTTTACAAAACTAAATTATTAATTTCCATTCAAATGATTTTTATTTTTAGTTATTTTGTTTCAATCAGATGGAATTTGGTCTTCTTACATTCAGTCTAATAACATGAGTACTCACACACTTACTTGGATACACTCCACAGGCTGGTCTGTTACCCAGTTGAACCCACCCCTCATATGAGATGGTAAACTGAGGCCACATCAACCTGAGTTGCTGATAGCACAGGTGGATGTAAAAGATCCCATGGCACTTAATGAAAAGTTGGGGTCCTTTATTAAAATTCATAATATATATTATATACATTATACATACAACTTAAACAGATTATTTACAATTATTTACAACTGTTTTACATAGGATCATAGGAGGTTACTAGGCTATTAGTCCTGAGCCCCTTATAAGCCTAGCCAAGAGTTTATTCCATGTTTAGACAAGTCAGCACCCAATGCCCCTGTCCAGTAGGCACACAGGTGGAATCCCAGGGGTATATTTTCTGTTTCCCATCCAGTTAGTCAGGTTGCACTTAAAAAGGGGTAAAGAGGTAGTCTGCTTGACATGGAGAAGCAGTCGATTTAATAGATGGGGGAGTCTCTGTGACACAAATCTAACCCACCAACAAATCCTGTTGAGGTCACAGACCAGGTTGAGGCTACGACTGTGAGTTACTAGAGTGGAGCTTGACTTGCGGATATGCAGCAGTCCCATCAAGGTGGGGTCCGTGATCACCTTGGAGTTACTCGAGTGGAGCTTGACTTGCAGATATGCAGCAGTCCCATCAAGGTGGGGTCCGTGATCACCTTGTATGCCAGACAGAGGTCACCTCTCAGGAGTCTGTACGAAACTGAGTAGAGGGATTGGGCTTTTAGCCTATATGTGCATGGTAGATGTTTAAGGCCCTGGATTGTTCTGGTGAGGAATCTCTGTGGTCTTTCCAGCTGCTGCATGTGCTTTGTGAGGTACATGCTGACAGGAGCATTGTACTCAATAATGGGCCTTATAAGGGAAGAATACTGCAGTGGTGGTGCTGTGGTAGCATTGTCGCCTCACAGCAAGACGTTGTCCTGTTCGATTCTCAGCTAAAGCGTCTTCTGTGTGGAGACATGCATGAATGGGTGTACCTTCGTTGAAGGTTGTGTGTCAGAGCTGGCAACTCGGGACTGCGGTGGTGGTGCTGAGCTAGCATTGTTGCCTCACAGTAAGACGTTGTCCTGTTCAATTCTCAGTTAAAGCGTCTTCTGTGTGGAGACATGCATGAATGAGCGTACCTTCGTTGAAGGTTGTGTGTCAGAGCTGGCAACTCGGTACGTAAAAATCTACTGCCAATCATTAGCAGACCGGAAAAGCCGAAAGATACAACAATAAGGGAAGAATACAGGGATGTTATAACCTCCTTATCCCTGAATGAGATACCCTTACTTATGTGGTGGGCCATGTAGAAGGCTTTCTGTACAACGGAAGCAACATGGTGGTCAAAAGTCAGGTTGCTATCAACCTGGGTGCCCAAATCCCAAATGACTGATTGCCTGCTTAGCACATTGTTACTAATGTGATAATTTGTTGGGACGTCACTCTCCCCAAAGGGAATAATGATGCATTTTTTGGTATTCAGCTTGAGGCCATGTTTCTGGCACCAGTCTGACTGAGACCCTCTTGGAGGATTTACACATCACTAGAGGAATTAATGACAGCACCAAGCTTGCAGTCATCTGTAAACTCGGCCAGCCATAGTCCACTGGTTTTGGCATGCACCTCAGAAAAGTATATCCCAAATAACAGAAGCCCCAAGACTGAACCCTAGGGTATGCCGCTAATTACAGGTCTACTGCTTGAGGTGGCTTCCCCTGTTTTGACTAGGTGAGTTCTATCAGTGAGCCAGTTTGCTACCCACCTGGTTACATATGGCTTGATGCCTAGTTGAGGGAGTTTATCTATTATGCCCGTGGGGAATAGTGCCAAATGCTTTGACCAGGTCAAGATAGGTGGTGTGCATAGTCTTCCCCTCGTCCATGGCTCTGGTGACTATCTCAAAAAAGAGAACCAAAATTAGCTGATGTGACCTCCCCTTGATGAAGCCAAACTGTGTGGGATCAAGTATTTGGAGGTTGCCAATGTCCTTGTTAATGAGGTCCATGATAATCCATTCCATGGCCTTGCAGATCAGGCTATTTAGGCTGATGGATCAATAATTTCCTGGATCAGTGGATGCTCTACCTTTATATAAAGGGATGACAGTGGCTGTCCTCAATGAGCTGGTACAAAGCTGGTACTCAGGCTTTGGTTGAATAGGGAACCTAATGGTGTGAAAGTTCCTGCCTGAGTTCATGTAGGATGCAGCCTGGTATGCTATCGAGTCCCATGAAGGCTGTATTTTTTTGCCTTTGAGAGAGCAGTGATGACCTGTTCCCTAGATATAAGGGGAAGGGAGCAGGTACTGGGGATTTACTGATGAGGGGCAGAGGGGTGAAGTTTTCACTGAATCTGTCAGCCAGCAACTTTGCTATATCTATGGCATTTGTATATGTGGTGTCCTTGATCACCGGTTCTGAACAGACCTGGGTGCTTCCTTTGAGATTGCGGACATATATGAAGAAGGTGTTATGATGGTCTCTAGTAGATGTGGCCAATTTGGACTCGAAGTTTGCTTTGGAGGATTTCATTTGTGCTCTTATTTGCTTGTTCAGGCTAAGGAGACATTGCTTCCAATTGAGCACCTACTCCTTCTTGGTCTTGGATGGCATTTTTTTTTCCTTTTGTTATAGAGTTTATTTATTTCTCTCTCTCTCTTTATCTCTTTGATTCCCCCCACTCTTTTTCCAGAACAAAAATAGTATATTTTCAAAATTTCTGACAATATCCACTTTCCATTAAATCTTATTTCATTCATTCTTTCTGTCTACATAATCCATATTATACAAAACATTTTGTCTAATCTATCTACTTCATTCTGTTTCCCATTTTCATAATACTCATATTCTATCATGTCCATATTTATATTTTTTTATATGTTTCAATCCCGATATACATTATTTTTCACATATTTTCCATAACTGATTTATTCTTTCACATTAAAAAAATGCTCAGTAGTTTCTACTTCCCCACAATGCATGCAAACTCTTTCTCCTATCTTCTTATATGGCATATTTGTCTTTACTGGAAGCTTATTTATAGATAATCTCCATAGAAAATCTGTACATTCAAAATATCTTTCACTTCTATTCATTCTTGATGGTATAGCTTGTATTTTTCTTTCTTCTAAAATGTATTCTATTTTCATGCCATTCTTTTCTATTTTTCTATATTACTTAAATAAATCTTCCACAACAATATTTTCACAATATATTTTCATTTCTATACCTGCAATTCCTTTGTTTTTAAGTGTTTAGGTTTCTCCCAAATGTGTTATACTTTTCATCTATTATCTTTACTATCAATTTGTTCTCTTTTTCCTTTATCCATATCAATACTTAATGCAAATTCAGTGATGCTATGTGCACAACTGGATTTATTAAACCCATTCCTCCTTCCTTTTTCATAACATAAAGAGTTCCTTATTTAACTGTATTTAATCTTGATCCCCATGTAAATGCAAACAACACAGACGGTAATTATTTCTTAAATATATTTGGAATCATAAACACACTTGATAGATGTGCTATCTTACTTACTGTCACTAAGTTAAATAAATATTTTTTTTATATGTAAGTTTGAATGTTCTCCAGAACATAAAAATATGTCTCATTTTATGTATGATATTCTTCCACTGTGTTAATTTCTGTTGTTCATTACCAAATTTTATTCCCAAACTTTCTGTTTCTTCTTTATTAAACTGAATGCCCTCTATTTTGCTGGAAAATCACAATCTTTTACTGTTTTCCTCATTATTACTCAAACCTAACTTCCTTAATTCCTTACCAAGTGTCTTAATAGCTGTTTTCATCCCTTCTTCATTTTTTTTACAATTAATACTAAATCATCCACAAAAGAAAACATTACTGGAATCTGAATTCCCTCTACTGTGCAGTATTTGGCTTCTTTCAATGTTAAGTTTATTTCATTAGCAATCACATTCATGATTACTGAAAATAAAATACTACTTGCTGGACATCCCTGCTTTATACCACTTTTTATTTCTATTTTCTCACTCAGCCAGCCATTAACTACTAATCTTACTTTGTTTTTATTATACAATGTAACCAAAATATTATTTTTTTACTTGTATTATATTCTTTTAAAATTTCCCATAATACTTCATGTTGTATCTTATCAAATATTTCAAAAAACAAGTAATCTCTGTGGTATCCCTGAAGTCTCAAAACAACCCACTAAAGTGTAGCGGGTCCAAAATCAAACAGTGTAAGAAACTTCAATGTGTGGAAGATTTTCAGTCCATATATTTCTAGTTAATCACTGTATATTAATCAGATCAGACAATAGTAGTAGAAGTAGTGAACGTAAACTCGTCTTAAGTAAAAACAAAACAAAAAGTAATAATAGAAAATATATAATTGTACAGCATTACTAAGTATTCCAAAGTAATCTAAGCAAGGCAGGCAGTCTGTTTCCAGTCGAAAATTCTTTATTAAGTAGACAGACAAGTGATCCAAGTAAAACAAAAATAGAGTAATAATTTCTCACAAGCTTTCTAAATATATATATACTTTTTATCAGGCCATTATTAAGTCTGTGATTTTATCCAAGACAATATAAGACAATATAATAAGACAATATACTGCATGGCTGGAATAAAATCGCAGACTTAATAATCTACTTAATAATTTAGTTAAATAAGAGGTACCACATCATTATATAATTTTATTTAAAGTACATAAGGGTTATATATTATTATGACAGCTACTAAGAAGGGCAGGACCAGCTGAAATGTCATACTGATGGGGGAAGGGATGTGAATTTAACATGTGTACCAATAACACTTTGTTTTTCAGCACAATAAATCAATCCCATGCCTGATAAAAAGTATATATATATATTTAGAAAGCTTGGGAGGAAATTATTACTCTATTTTTGTTTTACTTGGATCGCTTGTCTGTGTACTTAATAAAGGATTATCGACTGGAAACAGACTGTCTGCCTTGCTTGGATTACTTTCAAATACTTAGTAATGCTGTACAATTATATATTTACTATTATTACTTTTTGTTTTGTTTTGACTTAAGACGAGTTTACGTTCGATACTTCTACTACTATTGTCTGATCTGATTAATATACAGTGATTAACTAGAAATATATGGACTGAAAATCTTCCACACAGAGAAGTTTCTTACACTGTTTTATCAAATGTTTTACTTACATCCCATATTAAGATTTTAGATTCTTCTTTTCTATCACATCTTCGACCATTTCTCTCATAGCCATTAAAAGGTCTTGACTCTCTTTCATTTTTATTCCAAAAATTGTTTCATTTAATAACATATTTACTTTACTTTCTATTCACTTTATAAATATCTTGCAGTTGACATTGTTCAATACTATCAGTCTCAATTTTTTTTTTATATCGGTCCTCTCTGCTTTTTTCTATATGAACTTTATTACACCCACACATATTCTTTCATCTTCTACCATTCATTCAGTACCTCCAAAAATAATTCTTTTGCCATTCTTGCATATCTCTATACATCAAATATTCAACTCCATCTAAACTTGTAGCTGATTTCAGATTTGCTGTTTTTAAAACTTTTCTTATTTCTATCATTGTAATCTTTTTCTTCCATCACCTTATTATCTTCTTCAGTTTAAGTTCAATTTATGTCTCCCTAATATTTTGTATTTGAAAAATGTTTTCATAATATATTTTTTATTACCTGCATTATTTCTTTTTGTATATTGACTATATTCCCTGTCTCATCTCTTAACTTCTCTTAATTCTCTTATTAGTCTTTTGTTTTCTTTTACCATCTTACTTAGGTAAGGTGTTGCTTCTTCCTTTTTTCCCTGTAAAAAAATATATTTGTTTAAATAGCATCATTTTGATTTTTTCTTGGCTCATTTCATATAACTATTTTCTTTCTCTATAAATTTTTCATTGTTACTTACTATATCTTTAAAGGCTTGCTCACAGATATCCTTATATTTACAAGTATATTGTATTCTTTTTATCTTTTGCCATTCCAAAACCTCTTTTTTATATTAGTCTTTTAAACTTACCCATTAACTTGTCCAATCTTTGTAAAACCTTGTCATATCTATATGATCTAACCAGAATTTAATATTTTTTCTTGCATAATCATTCAATGCTGTTTCATTTATTCTTGATGCCTCTACCTATTTTTATACATTCTTTTTCTGGAATCTGTATCTAGATTGCTACATGATCTGAAAAAACTGTTATTTTTATTCCTTTATGTAATTCTTTCAAACTCTCCAATACTATAAAATCAATTTCCCTTCTCAAATTACCCTTTTATATGTTCAGTGTTTCTTGCTCCATAAGTACATATTTCCACTTTTAAATATTTCTGAAATTACCTTGACATCTGCCCCTTCTTTTCTCCTAGGTCTTAAATCACAGTTAGAAATCTCCCAATAATATTATTTGCACATTAACACTAACAATCAAGAATTTTTCTAAACATAATCTCCCTTTGCTTTTGTAGAACATACACATACAGTGCCACAATTCTATATACTTGATTCTTCCAACTTAAATCCAATATTAATATTCTACCTAATATTAGTAATATATATAATCCAACACTTCTATAATTTCTTTACTTAAAATTGCTATACCTGATAATTTTTCTTCTCCTATATTCCATGTAACTTTAACTTACCATAGTTTGTTTACTTGTGTTCTCTTTCCTTCCATTAAAATTCTTATGTCTTTTAATATTATGATATCCATATAAGCAATCTACACCATTCTAACACCCCAATGTTCTTTTTACATTCTTTATACTATTCACGTTTATAGCCAAGATTCTCATTTTGGGGAGAATGTTTTATTATTCTTATCTTTTGCCTTTCTTATTTTGTCCTATACCTATATTTTTGCATTTATGTTTTCATTCACTCTTTTCTCAATGGAATTATTTTTGCTTTTGATTCTTACTCACTTATCTTCTCCCTCTTCACTTAAATTAGTTATTTATTTTGGTTCTCTATTACCCACTCAAACAAACCGAAATGCAAATACCATTTCAGCGACACATGTGTTGAACGCACAGGTAAGCGAATGGCCACATCACCGATGTTTTCCTAGGGAAAAAAAATCAGTAGGCCAACTACACACGACACACCAGTACAAACATTATAAAGAGAGGGGTTTTGCCCCCACACTCCCCTAACTAAATTAACTCCAAGATCGCATTACAATGGAGAAAAGGGCAAATTCATGATGACGGCATGTGGCCGTTTGTTACCTGTGAGTTCGACATATATGTGTCGATGAAACTGTATCCACATTTCAGTTCATTCAAGTTGGTAATATAGACCCAAAAGAAACGGGTTCATATTAGAACGACTAAAATGTATTTTGTCGAATGCGTTTTCGTTGACACATGTAAGGTGAACAGGCAAAACAGCGAAGCGGCTGTTCAGCGAATTCTTTCCCTGGGAAAGAAGTTGCTTGACCGCTTCGTTGCTTTGCCTGTTCTGGAGTGTAATGTGGTCCATTGTCTGGTATAGTTCCTGAGCGTAACAGTTACTGACCTTAGGGTTAGGGTGCGGGTATGAAAGTGTTTGCTGTGTTTTATTTTGCGTTAGATGTATGGTTGAGTTGCGTCTGTGTTTTCAGCTGTTTACTTTTGTTTTGGGGGGTAGGATTAGGGTTAATGTAAGTGTGTTTATGTTTGGAACTGTTTATGTAAATGTGTGAGAGTTACTGACCTTAGGGTTTGGGTGCGGGTTAAGGTAAGTGCATATGTTTTAAAATGTTTACTGTTTTTTTTTTTTAGATGTATAGTTGGGTTACTTGCATATGTGTATTTAGTTGCTTACTGTTTTTTTGGGGGGGTTATAATTAGGGTTAGGGTATGTGTGTATGTGTTTGGAAGTGTTTAATGTTTTTTTTGGGGGGGGGGGGGTTGGAACAGTGATTTCTTTCCCTAGGAAAGAAATCGCTGTTCTGTGGTTTTGACATTTTCAGTGTTCGCTGAATACGTGTCGATGTAACATCATTCGCTGTTTTCAGCGTTCAGTGTTATAATATGAACCCAAAGAAACATGTCTTTGGTGATACCCAGTATTTTATAAAAAAAAAATTTCCCTCCATATTGATTATACTAGGTGCATGTAATATCTATTCATTTTGCTTTTGCAAAATAGCTTCACATTCCCATCCCCCGTCCATAAACTTCTAGTGTCATAAATCTTTGTAATGCTGTTATATCTCGCACACAGTTTTTAAATGGTTTCTTGCAATGTCTTTTTCTACATCTGTTTGAAATTGTATAAACATTCTCTTTTTTGTCTATCTATTGAATGCCTGCATGACAAAGAAGATCCAAGGACTATCATTTCTTTTTTTTTTTCCATATACTGTTCTTCTTCAAAAAATGTCACAAAAGAATGTTTATTAATACAAATAAATGCTTTTACCTCTTTGGGTTTGATAGCCAGTGGTGGGATAACATTATCCCATATTTCATACCTATCAAGTCTTTTTCCATCTTGCTACTTCCTCTGATTTTTTTGTTTTCTCTCATTTCTTGTGCTTCCTCTTCCTGTATTCTTTCTATTATTTTGCCCCACAGCACTGCCATTTCAATTTCTGGTTCACTTTGTTCGATTAAGTGTACATCCCGCAATCCTCCAAACTGGAGGATTGTAACAATGCATTCCACCTGCGATTCTCATTCACCGAACAATTTGTGCTGAAATAACATCTCTGTATCCTGTGTAGATTTGCACTCCTCCTCTTATATTCCTTCTTGTATCGCCATACCTTCCTTCTTCCTCTCCTCTATTTTTGCAACATCCTTCTCTGTAAATAAACTTTCTTGTGAAGGCTCAATTGCCCTGAACATCACTTCATGCTCCTTCTGTCTGCTTCCACTATTGCTTACACCACTCTCCTGCATACTCATCATTGATTCTGTGAGTCGTAGTTGCACCTGGAAAGCATCGCTACAAATAGTGTCCCCATGCGCAAAAGTAGGAGAAGTTCCCCAATGTCCTGGTCAAATTTTCCTAGCCACATCTTGGGTGTCCCATGAAAATAGTGGGACTAAACATGTCAACAAAGCGTAAACAAAATAATTAACTAAATGAATGAATGAATAAGTTAATAAATCAATAAAGCCATTATTTAATTTCATAGATTCTCTTACTTTGACTTGCTTGTTATTGCATGCAAACAAAAAAGCATTAAGATTCCCTTATTATCCTTCTGATAGTTACAGATCTCGGATTGCATATTATCCTTATTATGATTTTTACATGAAAGTGAAACAGTTGACATTAAAATGAAATTACTTATTAGCATTTTCCTAAATAATTGCAAATGAAATAAAGTATGTTGTCAAGTAGGCAAGCTGTCTTGCACCTCCCAGTATGACATGCATCTTCTCTTGCAGCCTGACATCATAACAACCTGTTATAGGTGATATGACATAAAAATCATGCAGATTCATAAACAATTTGCCCGAGATAAAAGTGAGACTTTTCAATGTTTCTATTAGCATTTCTGAATATTCTAAATGGTAAAATGAGTTAGCATAGATCTCTTGCAAATAATTTTTTTCATTTCATTACTTGAGTATCTGCTTAATCTCATTATGGGTCATGGGAGAGCTGGCACCAGTCTTTTTTCTGAAAGGGGTGCCATATCATCACGGGATGTATACACACACACACACACACACACACACACACACACACACACACACACACACACACACACACACACACACCCATACATACATTGCATGCAGAAGCACCTACAGACAATTTCAAGGACTGGTAGTCTATCTACAGCACAGCCCACCTGCTGAGACCTGAATGAGAACTAAGCTGTATAAGACAGCTATGATAAGTGCTGCATGAGCGTGATGCATAAATATTTTGGTGTTCTAGTTATACTTTTAATCACAGTCACCAAAAGATCATCTCATTCTTTATTTTTATGTGACCTGGGATGGTTGTTAAAATGAATATGAGACATTTGTACACAGCATAATGGGAATTTTCTCTACTGTCCACTGAATAAAAGCAGTGGAATTTTTAACATCTACTTGAGCTGTTATTGGACTGTTTTTCAGTATAACATCTTATCAGAAGACTAAACCTAAAGAACACCTCTCCCTATGCAGTGATTCACTGCATTCATGAAATATGAAATTACATGTCTGCTGAATAGATAGAACCCACTGCCTTCGGGGCGTAGATATTAAACAGTAGAATGATAACTGCCAGTACAATAGTTTTAACAGCTGTTGATCTGACATTGTAACACATAAACATGAACAAAGTCACCTAAGTCCATTCCTCAGAGAGAAAAAGATTTGAAAAATTTACAAAAAAAAGTGCATATTCCGAGAAAACAATCATTGTCTGAAGACGGGACCACACTATGATTTTCTGACAACAGAAACAACCAATGAGAGCCTGACAGAGTCATTATGAATGTGCAAACTGTTACATATGCACAGACTGGTTTTATAGTTTGGGCTGAAGTCAAAATCAAGTGCCACGCTGGCCTACATATTCTTATACATCTGCATTGTTCATCTCTTTTTCAATTAATATGCATCAGTAGAGATTGCTCATTGCTTTATTTTCATGAAAATGCCAGCTGCTTGCTACCATGTATGCATTATTTATTGCTAGGGTGTATCAATACCATGCTAAAGACTTTATCAATATATAGCCACAATTTGTGAGAGATGCAATTACATTAGGAAAGTAAAGTCTATGCTCTCTACCTCACAAGCCAGTATATCTGGCACTGAGAAGGTTGTCAACAGAATTACTACACCTCAAACACCACCAATACCTACACAACACATACCCACATATGTGGAGGTTCTCAACAAAAACATACCCAAACAAAGGAGACCTTGGAAGCAAAAACACATGCGATCTCCACAACCCTCCACACCACATACCATGCATAGTCCACACACCTGTGTCTCACAGCCACTAAGGCCAAACCATAAACCCAACATATTAGTCATAGGAGACTCCATTGTGAGAGACACACATGTGCCTCTCACCAAGCTGGATAAGGAAAAAATCACAGTTAGTTTGTCAGGTGCTAGAATCTGCCATATCACATATGCACTCAAGTCTCTCAACAACTACTGCTATGTTGCTGTCATGTCCATGTTGGCATGAATGACTTGAGATATACCTCCCTGGACTATATGAAGAGAGACATGATTGAGCTTGCTGAATATGTGTCCCAGGTGGGTATGTCCCTAGCCTTAAGCAGCATTCTACCATCACCCAGAATGATGCCACAATATAAAGAGAAAATGATTGACTTTAACAACTGGCTTAGTTTCTGATGTCATTACAAGGGCATCCAGTACCTGACAGCCTGGGAAGATATGATCAACATACCATGATGTTTTGCCAGAGATGGTCTGCATCTGTCTTACTTGGGCTTCAGGCTTCTTGTAAAGGGTCTTGCCTCCCCCTTGGGCTTGTTTAGGAAAAGTGATGAGGTCAAAACTAGCAACATAAAAATTTCTACAAAACACAAATTAAAGGTCATGCTGCTAAATGCTGAGTCTAAACATGAAACTGCACTGATTGCAAGCATTCTTAACCATGGAAGATGCAGACATCGGCACAGTCACAGAAACCTGGTTTAAAGCAGCAGAGAGCACCCCAGCATTACCTGGTTACTCAACCTATCATACATTCAGACCCCAAAATGTGGGCACTAAAGCTAAAGGAGGTGGGGTTTCAATATATATTAAAGACATATGCACCGCCATGCTGGTCAAACAGTATAGCACACAGGAGACACTCAAGGTGCAGTTAACCATTGGCAAGACCCCTATTCAAATCATAGCTAGCTACCAGCCCCCAAATTTGATGCAAGATGCCCACTCCACCTATCTGGACCTCTTTGAATCTATCAAGATTCAACCCTTTTCCCTGATCCTGGGTGACTTTAACTACTCAAACACAGACTGGAAGAACTACTCATGCCAGAACACAAATGCACAGAGATTCCTTGATTTTGTCAACGCAAATGCCTTGGAACAGCTAGCTGATACCCCCACAAGAGGTGATAATATCTTGGACTTGGTATTAACCAACATCAGTAGCCACTGCAGCATCCCTACAGTATCAACCTCCTTGGTAAGATCCAACCATAAAGTGGTCACATTCAAAGTCACCCTCTCTCCTGACCCACCTCTAGCTAGCGTCAAACAAAAAAAACTTCTCCAAAGCTGATTAAAACCTCCTGAGAGATTGTATAAACAGCTTCACAGCTCCCTCTCCCTCTGTAGGAACTGGCACCAATGTCCAAAACTACACCAAAGTACTATACAAGAATGTATATAGATGCATGGAATCAGGAATACCTAACAGGACAAAATCATCCTCCGCAAGGAAGAGTGAACCTGTCTGGTGGACATCTGCAATAAATAAACTATATAACAAAAGGAAAAAATTGCTGTCCAGGACCAAGAAGAAGCAGGTTTTCAATTGGAAGCAATCACTCCTTAGCTTGAACAAGCAAATTAGAGCACTAGTGAAATCCCTCAAAGCAAACATCAAGTCCAAATCTACTAGAGACAGTCATAAGGCTTTCTTCACATATGTCTGCAGTCTCAAAGAAAGCACCCAAATCTGCTTAGAACTGGTGGTCAAGGACACCACATACACAAATGCTGTTGATATAGGCAACTTGCTGGCTGACAGATTCAGAAAAACTTCACCACCTCTGTCCCCCCCACACGTAAATCAGGACATGCCCTCTACCTGCCGCCTTCCCCTTATATCTAGGTCATCAATGTTCTCTCAAAGGCAAAAAATGCAGCCTCTGTGGGACCTGATAACATCCCAGGCTGCATCCTACATGAACTCAGGCAGGAACATGCAGTACCATTAGGCACCCGATTCAACCGAAGCCTGAGTGCCAGATTTATCCCAACTGAGTGAAGGACAGCCACTGCCATCCCTTTGCACTAAGGTGGAGCATCCACCAGTCCAGGAAATTATTGACCCATCATCCTTACTAGCCTGATCTGCAAGACCATGGAACGGATTATCATGGATCTCATTAACAAGGACATTGGCAACCTCCAAACACACAATCCCACACAGTTTAACTTTGGCAAGGGGAGGTCATGTCTGTTAAATTTGGTCAGCTTCTTTGAGACAGTCACCAAAGCTATGGACGAGGGGAAGACAGTGCACACCACCTACCCTGAACTGGTCAAAGCCTTCGACAGTATTCCCCACCCTGGCATAATAAATAAACTCTCTCAACTAGGCATCAATCCGTATGTTACCAGATGGGTAGCAAACTGGCTCACTCATAGAACTCACCTAGTCAAAATAGGGGAAGCCACCTCAAGCAGTAGAATCGCAACAAGTGGCATATCCCAGGGATTGGTCATGGGGCCTCTGTTGTTTGGGATATACTTTTCTAAGGTGCAGGCCAAGACCAGTGGGCTATGGCTAACCAAGTTTGCAGATGACTGCAAGCTGGGTGCTGTCATCAATTCTCCTAGTGACGTGGACATCCTCCAAGAGGGTCTTACCCAAACAAATGGCTGGTGCCAGAAACATAGCCTCAAGCTGAATAACAAAAAAAATGCATCATCATCCCCTTTGGGGAGAGTGACGTCCCCACAAATTATCACATTAATAACAACATCCTAAGCATGCAATCAGTCATGAGGGATTTGGGCACCCAGGTTTATAAGAACCTGACTTTTGACCACTATGTTGCTTCTGGTTTATGCAAAGCTTTCTACATGGCCCACCTTATACATAAGGGTACCTCATCCAGGGACAAGGAGGTCATAACATCCCTATGTTCTTCCTTTATAAGGCCCATTATTGAGTACAACACCCTATCAGCATGTACCTCACAAAGCACATACAGCAGCTGGAGAGACGAAAGAAGTTCCTCACGAGGAGAATCCAGGGCCTCAAACATCTGCCATACACAGATAGGCTAAAAGCCTTGTCCCTCTACTCAGTTTTATACAGACTCATCAGAGGTGAACTCTGTCTGACATACTAAGCAATCTCAGACCCCGTCTTGATGGGACTGCTGCATATCCGCAAGTCAAGCTCCACTCAAGTAACCTGCACTTGTGACCTCAACCTGGTCTGTGACATCAATAGGACTTGTTGGCAGGACAGATTTGTGTCACGGAGACTCCCCCATCTGTAGTATAGACTCCTTCTCCACGTCAAGCAGAGTACCTCATTAACCCTTTTTAAGTGCAACCTGGATAACTGGATGGGAAACAGAAAATACACCCCTGGGATTCTACTTGTGTCCCTGCTGGACAGGCCATCAGGTGCTGACTTGTCTAAACATGGGCTAAACTCTTGGCTAGGCTTGTAAGAGCCTCAGAGCCAATAGGCTACTGACTTCCTATGATAGTGTCTCTAAGTGTCTCAGAATGTGTGTAGTGGATTAGGATAATTCCTCCTTGCTGATGATGGCTTCCTCAAATATGGCCATTGCACTGGAGGATGTTTCACCTAACAAGGGAGCAAATTATATTATAAAGATTCCATGTTAGGGATTCAAAATCCACTTAAATTAAAAAAAGTAATTTAAATGTAGTTTAAATTCTGCATTTACAAGGGGGAAACCCCTCTCAGTGTCATACACAGGACTTCACCTTCTGTGTCCCCAAACTATAAGAAAGGGGAATTTCTCCTGCAGCAACCTCAGCAAAAAGGAATGCTTTAGACACTCTGTGTAACGATCCTCAAAGCAGCCATAACAAATAAGTGTGCAGTGCTAATTACAATAAGTATGATAGTGCCCCTGCAAGTTGTGTGTGCATGTGTGTGTGTGTGTGTGTGTGTGTGTGTGTGTGTGTGTGTGTGTGTGTGTGTGTGTGTATGTGTGTGTGATTTTTAATGTTTCAGATGTTTAAAATGAGTCACCACAACACCTCACTGTAGAACAAATCTGCATGTCTCAACCAGCTGATGGTCTTTAAGTCTAAAGGCTCTCAAGCAGCATTTTGTATTGAGCCTCCATAAGTCATTACTCACTCACTTGCCATGTATAATTACTGGCTTTGACAATACACAAGGTGTTGGTGTGTTGAGTAGACCCCTCAGGTTAATTCTAACTTTATATGTGTATCTATCTTGGGCAGTTTTCCACTCATCACTATCGTCAGGACTGGAAGAAAAAGTTAGAAGTTTGGAATGCCGTTTATGGAAAGAGGAATGTGTTACTGACTACACACTGACCTTAGTGATGCTGTATTTGGGAAAGTGGCTGGGAAAACAAGCATGACAACTTTATTATCAGTGTCCACCAGCTGTCACCATTACTGTACCATTTCATGTTTTAGCACCCACAGTTTACTACAGATGGCATTGCCTCTACTAAATGTTGATAGTAGGAAAGATGCACTATCACACTGGCCACTAAGAGAAATGAAACACAGGCCATAAGACAGAAGGTCTCAACTCACACTTTCTTTGGCAAGGGTAAGCATCTGCATTGGTAGAATGATTAAGCTGGTGAGAAAAGACATTTTCTTGTTTTCTGTTTGCAGCTGATGAAAATCAGGTGCTTTCCTTGTTTTAGCATGCTCTTTTTGTTAACTTGCTCTTTGTTTTACATGTTGTGTGATTTGTAGATTAGGATAATACTGGTGGACTGGCTTTTACAATAATTTTTTATCTTGTTTTCGTATTTTACATGAGATAATCATGTCTCAGAACGTCACTATAACCTTCTTCTACACTGTATCTAACCATTTCAGTGTAACTTCTGCAAGAAAGTGAAAATTCCTTATTGAAATTCATTTCATCCCTCCTGGCAGAGTAAGCTAGAGGCATCAAATTGCTATATGATGTGGCCCACACTGAGATCAAATGCCCATTTGGGATGTTGTGCTGTAATATATGAGATAAAGCTCTAGAAGTGGAAGCAATGCTACTCGTATGGCATGCATGTCAGAGTGACACTCAATAAGCAGCACACAGATTAAGCCAATAACTACACCCCAAACATTCACTGTATGCCAGCAGTGCAAGGCTGTAGTGCTTTCCAAACGTTTAGATAAACAACAGCACAGACTGGTGACAAAGGTGGTTCTGTCTTGATCTACATTTGTAGCAAATATAGCTCTAGGTAATTTAACAAGGATGATACCGTGGAGCTAATCCATGTGCAAGTCACCATAAATAAGGTCCCCCACCATATCATAGATAGCTACAGGTCACCATATATGCCCCTAGACTCTCACAACTCATCTAAATGTAATATAGGTGCTCACCATCCAACCAAACACCATATTTATGGGTGACTTTAACTACCCCTCTATAGACTGGGAAAGTTTCACTATCTCAAACTCACAGGTCTAAGGTTTTTTGAACTTTATTAATGCAAACATCATGGAACAGATAGCACATGCTCCAACCAGTGGATCAAACATACTAAATCTGGTATTCATCAACATGGGAGATTGCTGCATGCCCCCTCCCCCATGTCACATCCTCACTAGTGAGGTTGAATTACAAATCTGTCTCCTTTGAAGTAAAATTCAGCCTGAAAAACCCAGATAAACCAGTAACAGTTAAGAACTATTCTGCGGCAAATACATCCTATTAGGTGACAGTTTGTCAAATTTCAAGGCTCTCTCTAACCCTCGAGACCACATCTGCCTGTGCAAAATTATTCAGAGTCCCCAGGCAAATATGTGAATGGCTGCAGAGCAGCTGCTGTACCTACCAGATGTAAACCAAAAACAAACACTAAAAAGAAACCCCACTGATGGTATTCTCACCTCAACAGGGTATATATCAAAATGAAAAAATAAGAATAAAAATCAGGCCAAAATCAGTATGAGCAACTCCCTTAAAGAAAAGTACTGTCTTATACAACTAAAGAATTAAGTCCAACAAGGCCAGCCTTGACATCAGGACAGCCTCACAGGCTGAGGAGAATTTCAAGTTCTTCTTCAGCTATGTTCAGAACTTCACACAGTAGTGTGCTGAACTGGTGGTGAATGGCACTACCTTCACAGATAAGGGTGGCATAGCAAATCTACTGGCTGTCATATTCAGCTCAAACTTCACCCCTCTCCACCCAGCTTATGTGGGTGAAATCTCCTCCAACATTATTCCCCCATCTATTAGGGACCAGGTGCTGGCATCACTCACTAAAGTCAAGAATACCACCTCTGTGGGTCCCAAAACATCCCTGGTTGCCTCCTGAACAGTCTAAACCACAACCTATCAGGATCACTTGAGGCAGTCTTCAACTACAGCCTTGAAACTGGCTATATTCCAAGTGACTGGAGGACCACAACAGTTATTCTCTCCAAAAGGGTGGACCATCAACTGACTCAGGGAACTACAGACCCATCATTCTAACAACCCATTATCAAAGCCATGGAACAAATTATCATGGAAATGATAAACAAGGTCATTGCCAACCTATACACACTCTGGACCCATCTGAGTTTGGCTTTGTTAAGAGAAGGCCATGCCTACTTAACCTGGCAGACTTCTTTTAGAGGATCAACAAGTGATGGATGATGGTAAAACAGTGTATACTATGTATCCTGACCTAGCCAATGCATTCTATACAAAATCACACTCAGGTATTGTTGACAAGCTGTTTGAGCTAGGCAAAAATCCCTACATAACTTACTGGATTGCTAGCTGGCTCACAGATAGGACCCAAGAAGTCAGGCTTTCTGAGATCACCTCCACCAAGAGACCATTTGCCAGCTGAGTACCCCAGGGCTCTGTGCTGTGCCCAGTCCTGTTTGACATCTACTTCTCAGAGGCTAACATTCAAGGATTCTGTCTCACCAAGTTCACAGATGACTGAATTGGGAGGTATTACAGATTCTCCCAAAGACACCAACATCTTGCAATAGATTTTAATACAGACAAATGACTGATGCCAAAGGCATGACCTAAAACTCAATGCCAAAAATGCATTATAATGCCCTTTGGAAAACTCTTAACCCAAGTTATGTACTCCATTGCTAAAGCACTCCTAAGAGTCAACCCTGTAGTAAGCGATCTGAGAACATATGTGCAAAGCAATCTGTAACTAAGATAGCAAGAAATCATGTAACTAAGATAGTAAGAAAATCATTCTATGCCACCCATCTTATAGGTAAGAGCATGGCATCCAGGCCCAAGGAAGTTATAGTACCACTCTGCTTGGCCCTTATCAGACCTATCATTGAGTACAATGCCCCATTTGGCATGTACCTAACCAGAGGGTCTATTTCAAAATCAAAATTCTGAAGAGGTAAAATGCCGAACGTGAAAACATAGAACCCAAAATATCGAATGGTGAAAATAGCGAAGCCCCGGAACATGGAAATTTTACCTAGGGCAAGATTTCGGTGGGCCGTTCCATGGCTTCGCTATTTCCTCCACTGTGGTGTGAGAGTTACAGATCTTAGGGTTAGGGTGCGGGTTAAGGTAAGTGGATAGTTAGTAATGTATGTGTGGTTTAGTGTGGGGTTGGGTTTTGTTAACTGTATGTGTGTGGTTTATTTATTTTGGTGTGCTTGTGTTGTGTGTATGTTTCTTGGAACAGCAAATTTTTTCCCCGTTCGATGTTTTCAATATTAGAAATTCCAAGTTCGAACATATGGTGTTCGACATTTTGGAATTTCGAATATATGATATAGACCCTAACCAGACACTTGCACCAGTTCGAAAGTCCACAAAGTTTCTCACCAGGAAAATTCAGGGCATGTACACTATATCCTCCACTGATTGCCTAAATTGCCTAAAGGCTCTGTCTCTGTATTCACTCTCCTACAGGCTGATGAGAGAGGATCTTTACCTTGCTTACAGGGCTTCCTCAGACCTAGCTCTGATGAATCTGTTGCTCATGCACAAAACAAACAGCATCAGAAACCATAGATTCAGGGATCTGAATTTCATTTGTGACATAAACAGAACATGCTGTAGAGACAGATACATGTCTCAAAGGATCCCTGCACTATGGAATAGGCTCACAATCCATGTAAAACAGAGCTCATTCCTGACCCTATTCAAATGAAACCTTGACATTTGGATGGTATTTACCCCTGGTCTGGCTCCCATGTATGGACAGAGGCTGTCAATAGGAAAAGTATTACCCTAACACCCCCCCCAACAAATCCCTTAGTTACCTCCCTACTAATATGCCCTACCCCATATAGACACCCATGGTATTTGGGATTCAATTGGATTTGGGGTACATGGCTAGGTGTGTAAGGGCCCTAGTGTTTTGTTAGCTGAGTAACAATGCATGAGCCTATGAACTTGTTCTAAGATACTGACCTGACTTATATTATGGAAACACAACCCAATGGCAAATACTATTCATGTCTTGAGGCCACAGTGTCCCAAGAGTATTTCAGTGTAGAGACCTAGGCTAGTTCATAATTAGGAATGGATAGCTAGTGTCCATTGTTTAACTACTATCTGAAAAATACTAGGACTGGAGCTACCAATTCCTTCCCTGGGTGGAGGAGCAAACTTTAGGTTCTTCCAAATGTGCCTCCATCCACTAATGGGAGGATTTTCTGTCAAACATTCACAGACTGTCTTGCATTCTTAGTGTTGACACTGCCTACATGGTAATTCTGGGTGACAGCAATGTATGGGTGGATGAGAAGACTGAAACACTTATCAATGAATTGCTTTGTATTATGAAGGGATTATGGTTTACTCAGGTTATTTCTGCTACCAGGGATATGGGCATACATTGGAACTAGTGTTCCAGCTGGTTGTTAATAACAAATGAAATGGGCAGAATCAGGCATACAGGTCAGATCACTACTGGTTGACTTTATAGTTGGCTAGTTATGGTAGAATCCCTTAACGAGGGTCAGATGCTATGCAGGAACTTTAGTCTAGTTACCCAAGATTTTGTCATTTGTACTTTATACCAGCAATCACAGACGTTTCAGTGCTGACAGTGCTGATGATGCAAGTGAGGACCTTTAGTGCTTCTCATGACTTTCTACACCCAGGCCTTGTACACTTTGAGTCTAATTAGGCATGGCATGAACTTCAGCGATGTGGGATAAGAAGGACCCCTCAGGAGTACAACACAGACAGTGTGAAGAAAATGAAAAAACTGTCATCTGTGTTAGCATGTCTGGCAGGAGATTTGTGTATATTGTCAGATTAACTTGCACTGAATGCCAGCATGTCTAATTGTGAAAATGTAAATAAGTTTTAATATGTTGAGTATTTTCCTGTTCATACAAAATGTTTAAATAATCTGTCAGTGTTTTGATACATTTCTAATTGCACATGTTTGTGAAGGAGATTCTAAAGTTCAAACTGTCTATGGAGGATTAGCTGATCATTAGGTGATGTCATTTGAATGTTCCTGGTTGCTAGGTGATTATTTGAACAGCTGATTGACAGGAAAAACAACTTTTTCAAACAGCTGGCTGTTATTTTTAAAATAATACAGTTGATACTTTTTACTTGGACTATATAAAAGAGACTGCTGGAGTCAGTTGCTGAGCAGTTAGTTAAGAGCAGAAGTTAGTGAAGAGTTGCAGTCAGTTACAGTGCTGTGCAAAAGATACCCAGAAAAAGGACTCACCAAAACTGTAAGCCTGCTTTTGCCTTGCTGTTTTGTTTTAGATTAGACCAGGGACAGTATTTTCTAGTTAGATTAGGAAAGTTTAGTTATTTAGCTAGATTTTTTCTAAGATTATGCACTTCTATCCTACAGTTTAATTTTACATTTCTAGTGATTGAATTCGGTTGTTTATTGAAAGTTATTGATTTACATTCTTGTAGTCATTTTACTTATTAGTAAATGTTTTTCATTACTTTACATTGTGGCCGGACAATCAGTGTGTTCTTTACAGATTAAAGAGCATTTATACCCGTTTGATGCTCCCCAGGTCACCTCAAATGCCTGTCTGCTTCTGGTCTTAGCTATCATTTATTTTGATATTTAATTTTTAATAATTGGTCACCCTTTGAAGGGCATGTATACCTGTCTGACTCTGGTGGCAGCATTTACCATTTGTATTGGGGAGAGGACACAGCTGGAAATCTGTGTCAGGCTTCCCATAAGTGTTAAAGTGTTTGAGATTTAAATTTATTTTGAATGTGAGTGAGTCAGAGGTCTTAAACTGGAACACATTCCCTAAATGGTGTAATAAGGGATTGCATTTGTGGTAGACAGAGGTATATAGTCCAGTCCCAGGAAATAGAGTGTGTTCCTGTTATACTCTTAAGGGAAATTGTGGAATTTTACTTGTGTGCTCTGTGGTATGGCGTTTTCCGTGACATGCCCACACTGGAGTCAGTTGTGAGATTGAGACTCCCTAATTATTGACCTGGGTCTTAAGTGGAGGGCATCACATTATTAGTGGCAGTCCAGTGGGCTATTAACCAGATGTCACATTATTAGTGGCAGTCCAGTGGGATATTAGCCGGATGTCACAGGTAGCTTCACACCAGTCTGACTGACCGCCTTTATCTGGATGAACACTTTTCAGCTAATCAGCTGAAGGTGTTCACCATTTTGGAACTGGTGTGAGTTTATTATTCCTGATTATGATAGTTTTGTTAGTCTTTTTTCCAGAATGGGTGCTAGTACTTGTGGAATGGATTCTTTTCCAACTAGACTTGCTGCATCTTAGCTGGATATACTTTGTCTATTTCTCCAACAAATATTTTTGTCCTTTTGTTAGGGTCTACGCCAGTCCTTTAGAAGGACTGATCTGATCTGATCTGGATAAATATAGACCAACTTCAATTAAGTAATAATTTGTATATGAATTTGTGAACTAGGCATCTATGCATAGCATAAGTATCCCTTTTTAGGGGTGTCATAGAAGCACTTTCTGGTTATGTGACTTACTCAGAGTCACAAAGTAGGCAAATGGAGATGAAGTGAATTAAACCCAGTACATGGGACTACAGGAATTAGCTCATTGACAAGAGTGAGGTTTGCAATATCGGTGCTACACTTATGACACACATTTGTACCTCTCCCTCTTTAAAGCGTATGTGTCTGTCAGAAACAATCTAGTTGCTGATACTTGGATGCAGGCTGAATTGGATGGTCAATAACTTATTAAAGTTCAACACCACTTTGGTAGCCATGACTATACATTACCAAGATAAAGAATTTCTCTGCACTGGAATTGTCCCCAATGCAGTCTATACTGGTGACACAAAGAGTATTTATAGATATTTAATGATGACTTGGTGCAGAATTTAAAGTCAATGTTAATTTTTTTTAAAATGACAGTACAGTCAAAGGTTCAGATCCTATGCAAGAAAAGAATGCAGCATACATATTATCTGTCCTTGCAGCCACAAGTTCAGATTCCATATAAAGAAAGAGCACAATGTAATTTACTGTATGAGGAAACTTCCCATACTGGTAAAGAAGAGAAAAGTAAAGCTGTGAAACAAGTCCATTTAGTTCTAGTAGTAAATGTATATATGTAAGTGGTTCGCATTTTATTTTTATTTTTAACACATTTATTTATCACTTAAGACATGGGCAAACATACACTTATAGAAAAGAAAACAAATCATATTAACATATTTCCAGTTGCTGACATTATACATCACATATACTCTTTTTTTTATTTGTCAACAATTCAGCTATTTAACTTGCTCTTACCCTTTCCTAAAGATCCCACTTCCTGTTCTTTTATCTCTGTTACAATAACAGATACTTCAAATACAGTTGGCTTAGACTTTGATTTCTATTTTTTAGCAACTGTATTTTTGGCAGCCACCAGAATTAAACTTAACAAGGATGTACTATATCTAGGCAATTCAGATTGTTTATCATAACTCAAAAAACTAATTTCCTGAGTTACACCCATTTGCTCACCCAAGATTTCTGACATAGTACTCTGTAGGAAATTGTTAAAGTCTGAAAACTCATTACACTCCCTAAACATATGTTCCCATTTACCTCTTTCTTCCTGATTACACCTCCAACATTTGCTGTCTACCTAAGGAAAAAATATTTGGATTTTGCTTGGGGTATAAAATATCTATTCAAAAACTTTCAGGCAAAAATCCTAATCTTCTAGACTTTGTTGCATATTTGGGAGCCATAAATGTGTTCTCTCACTGTTTCCTTGTTAATTGCTAATCCCATCTCTCTTCGCAAACTTTTCTTATTCCTGTAGTTATCATGCAGTATTACATGCATTACTAATTATCCATTTTTAAAAGCAGCTGCTATTCTCAATTCAATTAAAAACTCTACTAGAGCAGGTCTTTCACTTAGGATTCCCCTATTCCTTTCTCTTTGCATATACTCAGATATCAATCCCTGATAGGGAAAGCAGTCTCTAGCCTGAAGTTCAAATGTCTTCTTGGCTTCTTCCCATTCTCTTCCCTTTTCCTTTTTAATTATTTGCTTCAAAATCTTGGTTCTTTTGGCAGTTTTCTCCAGCAAATTCCATTCCCCTCTTTCTCCATTCTTGTGTTGGCTTAGTTCTTAGCATACTTTCTGTGGTTCAAGATTTTACACATTTCATGCAGGAATTGCTGTTTACCAGAGCACACTAGAGGCACAGACATACATAACTTAGTTATCAGATTACAGGTCAGCACATTGAGCTAAATTGAAGACAGTACTGCATGCTATAAAACAGCATGTTAAAGATCAGTTAAACATTATTAGTGACAGTTTTTTTGCAGTAACAGTTCTTACTATTTATCTGAAGATTTGGGCTTCAAAGAAAATTGTGGACAGTGATGATAAACTCTTGTAGCATTCAGAAATACTGAAATAATTACATTATGTTAGCTGAAAGAACAGCAACATATAAGGCAGTAGTTACATATAACTACACACTAAAGAAAAACTTATAGTATGAGTTACGATCTGAGGGTCAGAGTAAATGTAATAAAATTCAGCAGTTAAGATTAATTTTCTAAATGTGCACTAATGAAAGAAATGCTGAAGAATTAGTACAATGGCAGATTAATACTTTAGTTTCATTTGAGCTTATGACAAGGAGAAAAATGCCACTTAGTTTTCCCATTTAATTCAGTAATGATGTTATTCTTTCAATTTCACTGTAGTACGTTGGTTACAGACCCACAATAATTTATTAGTAACAGATTATAAATGTATATAAAGTCAGGGCAATAAATAATGCTAAAGACATATAAATCGGTTTATAATTGTTACAGCTGCAGTTATTTTAAGAACCTGATACTTCTTTTTTGTGCTTTTCAGACTTTGCTACAAAAAGACACACTATAAAATCAAGTGAATTCTGAATAATTTACAGTTTGGTATTCCAGAATGCATGTTTTTCAATACTTTTAGAAAAAATGGTTAAATCTGCTACCTATACTTGTACCAAAGATAGGTTTGAGGGAATTGGAAGGCCTAATTGTATGAGCAACTTATATAGTGACTGACAGACAGACTCTAGTGCAGCTCTACCAATAGCCAGCAGTCACTTGGGACAATATAGACTAAGGCTTACGATGTTGTTCTATTACATCTTTTGAACTGTCTATTTTCATAGGTTCATAGGTGTTTACTAGGCTAATGACCACAAGGGCCTTTTTAAGCCAAGCCATGCATCCCAAATCTCTGACAAGTTCTGGTACCCTTGATAAGTGTAAACACGGGCCTGGGAGATGAACCATTTACAGGTTGCCTCTGTCCAGGGATCCTACAACACCTTTAACATAAAAGAAAAATTATAGTTATGTGCTCCCCATAACTCTGCATCTGTGTTGTCTGCTTTCATCCTTTCTCAACAGATGGGTATCAGATCCAACCCTCAGACCTGTCCTTGGCCACTTGACAGACTTTAGGCCCCATAGCTTGAGATCTACCTTTCATTCCATTAGAGACATATGTGCCAAACCAGGGATGAATTTCCTGTTGCCCATCCAGTTGTCCAACTTGCACTTGAATTGGGTTAGGCAGGAACTCTGCTTCACATGAATGGAGAGCCTGTTCCAGAGACAGGGTACTCTCTGGGATACATACCTATCTCTCCAGCCAGTCCTGTTTATATCACAGGCAAGATTTAAGTCTTTAGAATGGATATTTCTGGTAGTTTGTTTTGTGGATATGCAGGAGGTCCATCAGAGTGGGGTTTGACAATGCCGTGTATGCCAGGCTTAGATCTCCCTTCAACAGCCTGTAGGAGATGAAATACAGGGATAGGAATGTCAGGCAGTCTGCATAGGATATGTTACTTATGCCCTGTATTCTTTTATTGTGGAACCTCTGTGGACTTTGCAGTTGTTGGATATGCCTGGTTAGGTACATACCAAAGGGGCACTGTTCACAGGTTCATAGGTGTGTACTAGGCTAATGGCCCTGGAGCCTTTACAAACCTAGCTCATAGGATTACCCTGGCATCATGCCATCCGACATTAGTTCCCAGTGCGTCTGTTGAGTAGAGCCACTGGAGTGATCCCCGGGGTGAATTTTCTATTTCCCATCCACTCATTAAGATTTCTCTTGAAGAGGGCCAGTGTGCTCTGCTTGACATGTATGGGTAGTCTATTCCATAGCATGGACAGTCTCTGGGTTATGAATCTGTCCCTCCAGCATATTCTGCTGATTGTGGTAATGAGGTTGAGGTCTCTGGAGCATGTGGTGTGGAGCAATTGGGATTTCTTTAGATGTAGCATTTTTAACAGAGCTGGGTCAGACATGGCTTTCTAAGTCAAGCAGATATTGCATCTAAGTAGGTGATATGAGACAGAGAATAGTTGGAGTTTTATGAGTCTGTCCATATAGGACAACTGTTTAAGGCCATGGATCATCTTTGTGAGGTACTTTAGCAGCCTCTCCAGTTGTTGCAGGTGTCTAGTGAGGTACATGCCAAATGGGGCATTGTACTCTTTTACTGGCTTAATGAGGAAGGAGTAGAGGGAGACAATGACCTCTTTCTTCCTGGATGCAAAACCCTTAGTAATGAGATGTGTCACATAGAAGGACTTTCTGACCTCAGTGGCAATGTGGTGGTCAAACGTGAGGTTGCCGTCAACCTGTGTTCCCAGATCTCTTATAACGCCTTCTGTGTTCAGTGGACTACCATCGATGTGGTAATTCATGGGAACTGAGTTTTTCCCAAAGGGGATGACGACACCTTTTTTGGCAAGCTCTGGGTTGGTCTATTCATGTATCAAGATCAACAGAAATGCCATAAGTGAAATTTCATTTTTCAATGTTTCTTTAAACATAATGTAGTTATCTGTGTAGATCATTCAGTGCATATACATTACGCTAACAGAATTTATGTAAATTTGTTTCAGTTATCTAAACAAAAGTATTCTTTAGAGTTAGGATATATATATATATATATATATATATATATATATATATATATATATATATATATATATATATACAGCAGATGTGCATTTATGCAGACTAGCTTAGAGTTAAAGCAAGTATAGTGCAAATACAGTTGACAAAGTGTATTCATGCAATTAGAGATGCCACAACATAAAGTATTTTAAGCTGAATTTCCATTTCAAATTATGTTTTCAGACAACTGCATAACAGTATCAGATTTTAGTTTCTGCTTTTAACTGTGTTCAGATGCTACTGGAAAAAAAGTATTCCTTTAATTTTAGTTTAGTTAGTCTCCAGAATATAACATTTATATAAAGGTATGCTAGATGTTCAGTATGAAGAGGTATCACTTTAGTGTCAGTTTTAGTCAGATTTCAGAATATAACACCCATATTTAGTTATTTAAAATGTTTAGCATGACTGACTTCTAGCAGCATTACTTGAAAGTTGCTACAACATGCACAAATAGTATGCATATATATTCACAACAGACTTTGCAGAATTACATCACAACTCACTTTATTCAGTCATTAGTTTTAAGGGTAAAGTATCAGACTTATTTGTAACAGGCTTATCAAGATAAGTTATACAATAACCTAAAAAATAAGTAGTAATAGCTATTTAATATACTCAAACCATAATGTCAGGTTTCATTTGTGACAGAATACAGTGCACATTACTTAATAATTATTGCACATTAGACAAAGTAAGCCACGGTGGTACAGCGGTAGCGTTGTTGCCTCACAGCAAGAGGTTCTCCCGTTTGATTATCAGCTGGAGTGCCTTCTGTGTGGAGTCTGCATGTCCTCCCCATGGTCGAATGGCCTCTGAAAGACATGCGTAAATGGGCGTGCCTTCGCTGAAGGTTGGGCGCCGGGCTGGCAACTTGGCACCATAAAAATCTACTGCCAATCATTAGCGGACCGGAGTTCCACTGTGGTGACCCCTAAGCGGGAAAAGCCGAAAAGACAAACAAGACAAAGTTAAAAATAGACTCACAGGGTATGCAAAGATAAATATATGAAATCCAGAAAACAATTTTTGGATACATATTTACAGAATGTTTGAGATACGGATTTGAAATGCAGACTTCCATTAAAGCACATAGAGATTTAAAAGATAAATATCCAGAATTAATAGTTAACACTTTAACAGAAGTACCTCACTAAGAGGATTACTGGCCTAAAACAGATGCCCTACACTGGCCGTCTCAAAAAACTCCAGCTTTACTCTGTAGCATATCGCCTGCTCAGAGGAGATCTCTGCCTAACATTTAAAGCTATGTTAAACCCAGAGCTGTTGGACATGCTACACTTAAAGAAATCCCAATCTCTCTGAGCTACACACTCTAGGGACCTAAACCTTGTCACCACAATAAACAGAACATGCTGGAGGGATAGATTCCTGTCCCAGAGACTTCCTATACTCTGGAACAAGCTACCCATCTATGTCAAGCAATGTTCCTCATTAGCACTCTTCAAGAAAAATCTTGATGAGTGGATGGGAAATAGGAAATACACCCAGGGGATCACTTCTGTGACTCTGCTCAACAGGAACACAGGAAATTAACTTTCTTGGGTAGCGTAAGCCAGGGAACCTTGTTGGCTAGGCTTACGTAGGCCCTTGGGCCGATAACTTAGTACCTACCTATGATCCTATGAACAAATCTAGTTAAAGATCTGCTACATCTTTCTCTCAGATTCAATAAAATGTATACTAAGTGTACACCGTTCTGAGTGAAGACACAACAGACACATAATGCACACCTTCTTCCTCCTAATTTTTGTTTTCCTACTGATTCTTGCAGCTTTAAATATTGACAGGGATTAATAAAGGTTACCACAAAGTGTACACTACATGTACACTTACTGTAATCTTTCTGAGTGACTAGAAAGCCCAAAAAATGTGATAAGACTTTTACTGAATACATATCTTGTACACTTAGTGTAGGCTTTATTGAATCTGGCCCTTTGTGTTTTGCCTTTGTTACTACTTTTTTAGCTTCCTTGTATTCCTGGCTATACTCTTCCACTTTTTTCTTTAACTCCTGAAGTGCCCATTCCTTTGCATGGATACCTTATGTTCCATGTTGAATTACTGGCCTCTATTTTATTTTACTGTGGCTTTGAGAGTAGATCATCAATTAAAATATGAGGGTACTTTTCAATCTCTTGTACAAGCTCTGTTGCCTTTATGAGCATATAAGTGACATCCCTTACTCCAAGTGCTAGAAATTGCAAATATCCATCCTTCAATTTTTTTGATGCTGAGCACACACAGTTGCTCACAAAGTCTATTCAGGCTGTGCCTAAACATAGATGCAATTTTCATTCTGTAGATAATATAATAGAGAAAAAGACATTTTTATACACAGATTTTGTATCAGATTTTTATAAATTTTGTTTGTGCATTTGGATAATGAATGATGCAGGTTTCTGCCTATACCATATAGCTGAGAAAGACACACATGTGCACAGACTCTATATAGCTTTCTGTAGACTTAGATTCTGCAGTTGATTACTTAAAAAGGGTTAACCCGAGGACAATAATGAAAGATAAAGGAAATTCTTTCTGTGAAAATCTCTAAATAAATGCCATTTAAAATCCAGACTTGAAGAAAATAAGGGGTAAGGCAGAAGTATATATTTAGCTCATTGGTTGTTAATAATTTGCATTAATAAATGAAGATTTGGTAATAGTGGTAGCTTCATAGCTGAAGTTTAAAAGACAAACAGGATGTTTACAGACATGTATTTTATGCACACTCTCTCTGTTAACATCTTGAAGTTAAAGCTTGTGGTATATAGCCTAATAATAATAATAATAATAATAATAATAATAATAATAATAATAATAATAATAATAATACAAACTGAAATGCAAGAACATGAACTAGATGTATCAAAGCAGTGTATGAATTTATACATGTTCTCAGGAGATATTTAACGGGCACAAAATATCAAATTACTAAAATAAAAAGAAGAAGCTAAGCAATATGTTGTTTTCTGTAGCTAGGACTTTAGGAGGAATGACCATGTTAATTGCTCTGTTGGAGATGAATCAGACCAGAGTATACCTGAAGCATAGAAATGTGGTCAGATGGCAATTATGCTGACTTTGTAAGCCTATTTACAAAATATTGAGGAAGATGTTGGGACTAAGTCCTTTCTTGAAATTTTTATACGATACAAATTGGGTTTAGTGGGCAAACAGGCTTTAATGGACAGTGAAGTACTTAGCAGTTGGATTTGTTTGATTCTGACAGAAAGGAGTGAGATAACTGATACAGTCTGGAAAGAGAAACTCTACAATAAAGAAGGGATTAAGAAATGTGGGTTCTTGAAATCATGCCTATTGAGCATCAAAGCAGTATTGTTTAGGTTACCTGGACAAGTTTTTGAGGGAAAAAAACATTACATTAAGCTGCCCACATTTTCCGCATTCAAGGACATTGATAGTAAGAGTATGATGGAATAGGGGCTTAAACGTTATTAGGGAAATTAGTTTTTCAAAATTCTTTGATAAGATATTTTGCTATACTAGAAATCAGAATACTTGCAGATCTTAGAGGCCAAATTATCGACAGTAATGTTTGTGAAGTGTATTAGATGGTAATATGTGGACGAACAAGTTTAGTAGAGGCAAAACCTCCTAAGTGCCCCTCTGGCATGAATGAAGACAACTAAATCCATGTAGTGGTAGCTCTCTGTTTATAAAAACCTAAGAGGGTATATGTTAATTCATTCACACCTATTGCATGTGGAATGTCACACCTCTAGCAGTCTGCTTTCACCTCTACATTCCTAGCATTTTTATCAAATTTAGAAACAAAAACTAAACAAATATAAATATCTTGTGAACAGAAAATGCCATTTTAAAATACAGGCATTAGTATTATTCAGTAAAAGCCCTTTTTTTCAATGATAAAAATCAATACAAAGTCTTAACATTAATGCAGTAACATATCATTATTTTGAACAAATCTCCTAATTTATATTTTTCTTTAGAGTTTCACAAAACAACTGTTCACATCCTAGAAACCATGTAAAACAGACACAGAGTATTGCCAGCACTTTGTTTAGTCAAACTTAAACTTTCAGATTATTCATAACAATTAATTTCTGTGTGATTTCTTTTTTTAAATATTTACAGAAATATGAAATAAAATGCTTATATCCATAATTAGCAGTGTATACAATACCCAGTATCTTTCAAGCTCTACAACATACAGTAATAAGAAATATAGCAATAATATTAATTCAGCAATGTTAGTAAGGAAATTATTCACAATGTATATTCAGGAACAGCAATTGCTTCAGACTGTAAAAAAAAACTACCAGTGGACGGAACATAGTAGACATTGTTTATGTTCCTAAAGAAATTACTGTTATTTCAAGTCAAGTTTTATCACCATTTATGTGCAGTGATCATGGGGTTATAAAAGTTAATTTGTTGCTAGATAATTCTGCCAAACTTGAAATATAAACCAATGTACAGAAGGTTAATTACAGATTATATGAAATTAAAACAGTCACTATGTAAAATTAACTAGAGTGAAGTGTTCAGTGGAAAAAATGCAGATGGAATGTGAAAAGTTTTGAAAGAGAAATTGTTTGAGTGCAAAAAATAAAATAAAAAAATATTTAACATCAGGATCTAGGCATACAAGATCGGGGGATATATTTCCACAAGAACAAGATATTCGATTAAAGTGAGAGACAAAATATAAGAAATGGAAGAGAGGTCAAACTACAACTTTGAAAACTGAAATAAACAAGCTGGACAATCAGATTAAGCATAGTGTGAGACAAGATAAAGAAAAATGTGAAGATATTTTATATAAAGATATCGAGCATAATAGAAAACCTTTTTAGAGATACGTAAGATGTGGAAGGAGTAAAGACACACAAACTGATAAACTGTATGCAGATTCTAAAATTTATTCTCAAACAGAACAGATTATAAATATATTTATAAAATCTAATGTAAAACAGTTTGATTCCACAAAAGGGGTGTTAAGTTGTCCTAGTGACATCCAGGTAACCCCAGATACTGGTATCAAATTAGATTATATGAAAAAAGAACTGTGCAAACTGGATCCAAACAAAGCACAGGGAGGAGATGGAATTAATAACAATGACCTGAGAACACTTCAACAAGAACCTATGGTACCATTATATCTATTATTCACTAGATCATATAAATATGGGGAGATTCCTCAAGATTGGAGACATGCACTTATTAAACCTGTCTTTAAGGGAAAGGGGAGTAGGACAAACCCAGGGTCATACAGACCCTTAAGTATACTTTCATGTTGGGGAAAAATAATGGAGAAAGTAACATTGGATAAGTTATTGTTAGAACTGGACAGGTTGGATCCTGAAATCATATAGCAGCATGCATATGTTGAAAATTGAGCTATTACTACCTGTAACATGATGTTCCATAATAACATAATAACAGTTATGAATGAAAAATTGTGCTGTGATGTAATTTGTATATATTTAACTTCAGCATTTGACAGGGTCATACACAAAATACTGATCAATAAATTAGTACAACTAGGTACTGATATAGTCTTGATAAGATAGATAGCTGTATAGCTTACAAATAAGACATGGCAAGTATCATACAGCAACTGGACATGTGAAATCCTTGGTTACAGTCAGAGTATCCCACAGGGTGTCTTTCAGACCTAACTTTTTCATCTGAGGTGTTCTACAGTCTATATGCAAATGACTTGAAATTGGGTAAACTGATTACATGTGTTACAGATAAGGCATGTCTGACTAAATTAACCATTTGGACACAGGAGACTAATATGCTGATAAATACATCAAAATCTAAGCATATGAGATTAGGGAGACATAAATTTTGAAGCTCTTTGGGGCTTATCTCTCCGGGCCTCTACTGAAAATGGACATATATCCAGCTAGACTAGCCTGGTCAACAAATGTAAAATAAATAAAATAAATAAATTGAAAGATGAATATTTAATACACCACACAGTGATTGAAACTGTAGCCTCATTTAAGGAGCTGGGCATATGGGTAGATTCAGCTATGAGTTTTTCTAATCATATCAACGAATTGGTTAATGATAGTTATAGAACTATATGTTGTATAAAAAGTTTTATAAAGTCGAGGAAATCAAAAATGATGATGTCATTGTTTGTTAGTTACATCAGACCCAAACTTGCATATGGAATAACAAAATGGAAACCCTATAAGAAAACAAGCATGAGTAAACCGGAAAGAGTACAGCAGAAATATATCAAGGGGATAGAGGGATGTGAAAATTTAAGTTATTATGAAAGACTAAAATATCTGAACTTGTACAGTGTCTCTTACAGAGATCTAAGAGGAGATGTTATTCAGGTATATAGGGCATTTAGAGACAACTATCACTGGGAATGTTTGGGGTTATCAAAAAGTACTAGAGAATCATCAGATAACCTATGCAGAAGATCCTATAGGAATGAGAAGTGTAGCAATTGGTTTTCTGACAGAGTAGCTGATGCTTGGAACAGACTACCAAATTACATTAAAGCAAGTACTAGTTTAGATATTTTAAGAACAGCCTGGGCACTTATTATGGGAACAAGTGTTTTGGTATATTGGCAAGCTAGAAGGGCATTAGTGCCCATGCTTGAAAGATTTGTATGTATGTATGTATATATGCATGTACAGGGCAAGTGTTGGTGATAGTTTTGGTCAGTATCATCTAGGATTTTAGCTGACAGAATGCAATAGTTTATATAGATATGGCAATATTAAAAACTATGGAAATATTGTATATTTTCATCATACCAAATACGTAATTAGCAATATCTCCAGGTCAATACATTATACCCTTACTGTAGCAGTGTATTTTTCTGCCTTTCATTATGACATTTCACACTATGCCCCTTAATAACACATCGCTCATTCTGTTATAGAAATATTAATGTAAATATGAACATAATTATAATAAATAACAAATAACGGTTAGTGTCTCCATTGCAGCCCATTCTAGACCGTCTTAGGTTAATTTTGTTACTCTCCACTAATGATTTCACAAGCAGCATATTAACTGGTGAGTCACTTGATTATGGAAATCAAGCCATGCAAGGCCGCGATGCCATAAGGAGTTATAAGTGCCAAGCAGAATTACAACAAAATGTACTATAGGTGTAAGAAAGTTAATTGGATGTAAAAAGCTGAATGAGTGTTTTGGTAGATCATCAGAACTTGTGGAAACACTATTTTCAAAACATGAGGAATACATAATCATAATTTTAGCTCATATTGTACTCATATAGCAAAGGACCTGGAGAAAGAAGAAAAGCACAATATGGATGTAGACATAATAACCATAATGGAATTTGTAATTCTGATGTCAGCATTTGGACAAAAATATAGTGTCTATTTGATGTGTTCAAACTTGGATTTATTACTGGAAATAAATGTATCTGAATTATCTTGAAAAAGGTATGTGCATTTGTGCAAGATGATTTTATTTGTAATAAATTTTGGTGAATTGACAAAAAAGCTTAAACTAAACTGAGCCTAGATGGGCTACATGGGTCATCCAGCAGGCAGAACCTTACTGGTATGCACCTCCACTTGTCCTGACTCAAGAAATAGTAATAATATTCTTTTTTCAGTTTTCAGCACAACTGTCATAGAGACACTTGGATCTCTCATAGTTATGAGGATCACAGAAACATGCTAATCTCTCCATCACTGCAAGGCCATCATTCCAAGAGGTGTGTGCCTTCTTTCCCCCTCCTGTTCCTGGTCTGAATGGACTGGATCATCAAGATCTAGTGACTATCCAATTTGGAGATTTGAAGCATGCAACTTTATCTTCCAAAGATTGTGCTGTCCTCGTATCCTCAAGTAGCTGTGATCTCCAGTATGCATTAGAATGGTTCAGTGCTGTGACTGAAGTGGCTGAGTAGGACAAGGTAGGAAACTAATCTCAGACAAGACGTCCATCTATCACACAACACACACACCCACACACACTAACACACTGACTCACATTCTGCACACACAGCTATGGGCACTTAGGAGACTTGTCAATTAAGAAAAATGAAAAACCAGGCAAATCATCACATGGACCAAGAGAGAACATCTAAACTCCACACTTCTTCTTCTTTTTTAGGCTTTTCCCAGTTAGGGGTCGCCACAGCGGATCACCTGTCTGCTCATGATTGGCAGTGGAGTTTTACAGTGTCGAGTTGCCAGCCTGGCACCCAACCTCTAAACTCCACACTGAAAGCACATTTTAATGACAAAATATGTATGTGCATGATGTGGCATCTTATTTTACACTGACATATAAAATTAACCATGACACTATACCAAGCAGGTCCTGGGCTATTTACACTGACATATAAAATTAACCATGACACTGTACTAAGCAGGTTCTGGGCTATTTACACTGACATATAAAATTAACCATGACACTGTACTAAGCAGGTCCTGGGCTATTTAACTCAAAATAACAGGTTTGAACCTGTTCAAATGCATTTTAAAAATGAAACTTCTCAGACTTTAGAACCATTTTTTTTTAATTTGAAAAAGTCTATACATCTCACTGGTTTATTCATTTGGTGTATTTATTTAGAATATTTATACTGGATATCTGTTGTTTTTTTTTTTTTTGGGGGGGGGGGGGGTTCAGCTTAACACTGACTTCAGATCTCCAGCATTAATGTACAGCTTTTTCCTGACCCAGTCCACAAAAGTGAGGCGCAGCCTGGCGTCTCCTTTCACCAAATAGGTCTTTTCCCTCTCTATACATAACATTTCCTCCACATACGTATAGATACAATTATAATAATATAGAACAATTAAGGTTTGTATTTAAACCAAACACATTTACATTTAAATATAAACTAGATTCCAGCTTCAGTAACGCTTAAATAAATATTCTCCACTAGATAAGTCTGCAAGTTAACACAGAACATTAAAGCTACACGCTGTTAGGAGCTACTTCCTGTGGTACAGGCCTTGATTCCTGTTGTCTTCATTTGTCTCCTGTGTGACCTTGCACAAGCCACTTAACCACAGTGCACTGGGACAAATGGGAATTTTTGCTCGGCTCCTTAAGGATCTCACTGACTGCAAGCCTAAACATATAAACTTGATGAAGCAATCAGAGCTCACTTCAAATTCATTGAAATTACTGTCACTGGCATTCTGAGCCCTCTTTGCAGCAGTATTAATAAAAAAAATATTACAAAATTCTGACCAATGCTCAAGAATTCTCACCCTAAAAACTCTATTAGTCTGAACTATGTATGAAAAAGATAGGAAACAATTGTATTTAATGCCATATGTTAATGTCATAGAACAACATGTAAAATGTGCTTTAAACTGACATTTCACTTCATTAATCATGCAAATTTACAAGAGAATAAGTTCTATATTTCTTGCCTGAAAAATAAATGCTCAACAACACAGATAATCCTGAAGTAAAGCTCATCTCAGACACTATTAAGTTATCCTGCACTAGCATGTCATGCAAATTATGTCCACTTTTGACTGAAAAAAATACACGTTTTGAAATAATTTTACTTCAGGATATGACAAAGCAAAGTAAAATGCAATTACCAACACCAGTGTCTTTTGGTTATTTTTAAAAATCATAAAAAGTGATTAAAAAAAAATTTTGAGGTTGTCAGAATATGACTCATCGCTCATCATCATACTACACATTATTTGCAGATGTCACTTTCTTATACCTGATAGAATTGTTGAAAAAGATTCTGTTCACTCAAGAAAACTGTTCCATTGTATAACCTCTAGAAAGAAATCAAGAAAATATTTCTTTACTGTTTGAATATCAGAGTGAAGAGTAATGTTGCTTCTGGCTCTGTAAAGTTTTCCATAGGGAACAGTCAGGGGGATTTTTGGATGATGACTAGAAACAAAATGTACAGGGTTAACTGTCACAGGCTTCCTAAACAATTTAATAATAACTTTGCTTTTAAGAAAACTCTTAAAGTTATATCAAAATAATGAACTGAAATACTCTCAAGCATAACAGAACATTTTAAACCAAATCTGTTCTTATTTAACTCATCCAAAAACAGCAAAAGTTGAAAGTATTACTGTTACACAACTCAGAAGTAACACAATTACAAAAAAATTTGAAAGATGCTAATAAAAAAATAAATTTCAAAATAACTCATAAACTAGAAGGAAAGTGTGTAACTGAGAAAAGTATTGTAAACCAGTTTCTATGTGTCTACATAAGTTATTAATAATATAACTGGACAGACAGTTCCTTTTCAGGAGTGAATTGTGATATACTTCTTGCATTTTGGATTTTGGTACCTGTCTAACTGTAAGACTCTGCTTCTGTTGGGGTCACCTAAACTTTTTAAAATACCTGCCATCCCTTTCCTAGTTTTGTCATATTTTTGAGCTCTTAGTGTATCTTTCACAGTGTCCTGTTTTTTCTTCCCTTTCCCATGGTTAAGCTGTTGAAAGGAGTTTTATAAATGAATCTCTCTCTTTCAAGAACAGTTTTATTCTGAAAGAGAATCTTAATTCTGCTTTGCAAACCTCATCCAAAGATGCATTTGAATCAATGCAATGTGGCTTCATGAAAATGTTTCTTCGGGGAAGACAATTTTTAAGTTCTACTACATTTGCAACAGTGTGTGGGATGCAAGTGTTGATATGCAAGGATATGCAAGGATCCCTTTTCAGGCTTCCAAGGATTAAAAACATCTCATCTATAATACTACAATACTTTCTTTTGTGTTAATAATGTGGTGGTGCAGCGGTAGCGTTGTTGCCTCACAGCAAGAGGTTCTCCTGTTTGATTCTCGGCTGGAGTGCCTTCTGTGTGGACTCTGCATGTACTCCCTGCGGTTGGGTGGGCATTCAAAAGACATGCGTAAATGGGCATGCCTTCGTTGAAGGTTGAATGCCAAGTAGGCACCTCAGCGTTTGTGAAAAAATCTGCTGCCAATCATTAGTGGACCGGAGTTCTGCTGTGGCGACCCCTAACCGGGAAAAGTCGAAAGACAACAACAACAATAGATACTATTGCACTTAACTAAAATATTTGACTGATACCTTTTTATTTTTCACTCTCAGAAAAGAGGTGTTTTGTAATATTTGGTTCTCCAGAAGAAATGCAAAAAGTAATCATTTCCTAGCTTCCTTTACTGCATTTATTGTTGCTTTCATTCCCTAACTCAGGCTACACCTTACTGCATAAAATGTGTAACACTTCCAAAACCTTTTTCAAAGAGATCTCTTTCTGAGAATTGTTCCAGGTGGCAATGAAATCCCGTTTCAAGCATTTACCAGAAATTTCTACATGGATATAAAATACAAAGCAAAAAGCAGCTTTGAACATGTCTGAGCTGGTGTTGGCCTCTAAAAGGAATAATGAAAATTAGTTCAAAGGTGAAGAGTGACCCAGGAAAGACACATCATTATAATAATGCATATAGAAAAACCTTTACTTGCTCTCAAAACTAACATGCTGCCTTACAACCTGCATTTCTATTGGTTTACTGTCTTTACGTGTTTGTAAGTACCTTAAAGAGTATGTTTAAGCAGTATTTGACATGACTAAGAGCCTGGAGTATTGCAATACTGGTGGAAATTGTACACGTGTCAGTCTCTACAAATGGTGTATAAGGTTTGTGTAATAATGAAAACGATATATGCAATAAATTTGTCTTGGATGTTACCTGCCGAATTCACTTCACTTGCTTTCTTCAGAGTCATTATTGCCACTTCCTATTTTAGAGGGTAATACAAAGGCAAAGATGAACTGGTAGTTGTTTTACCAGTCGTATGTAGGCATCTTATTTACCATTTTTTTGTACTTACAACCTTTATTGTTACAACATGTCATGTTCAAATCATGCACACCACTCTAAATGTTGTCCCTTAAACGCTAAAGGAAAAATGGTTCCTTTTCAACTGTTGCAACCTGTGACAATTGCAACAGACTCTTTTCCAAATGAGAAGGCTTACTCGTAAACAAGTGTGTACAGATCTTCGCTGCAGGTATTACTTTTGGCAGTGATAGACATCTTTTGGCCTCTATAAAGCTATATTTATTGGAAGAAGAGCTCAGAAAACTGTACTCGTATGCATATACAGAATAGGCCTGACTAGAACCTTGTCATTGTTTTGACATTTTCCTGTGGGATGAGAATGCTGTAGACCTGGCAGATATATATCCTTTCACTGATAAATTTGATAACTTTCTCTGGTAGTGGATTTGTGTCCAAATACTTGGGGAAGGAGTCTCAATGTTGTTTGTATTTAAGTATGTATGTATGTTTAGAGAAAATACAGACACATGCATGTATATTATATATAATGCAGTTGTCCCACTAGTGGCCAGTGCTGATATTATAGGCCTAGTAAGCCCCACAGTAGTCAAAACAGGCAAATTGATTTTTTAATGAATTGTGTGCCTATATTCATGGTATAGTTTAGCATGAAATGGTATGGTATAGGATGCAATTGGACAGAATGTATGGTATGGCATGTACAGAGTACGAGAGATGTAGCTAGAGTCCTTATTAGAACCAAGAAAGTTTAAAAAATCGAACGAATATTCAGCTACTCGAGATCGGTTTTCTGAGATTGCAGTACAGTGAAGATCAGAAAATATGGCCTTTCCTCACTGTAGTGCGATCTTGGAGTTGGTATATATAATTATCGGGGGGGTGTGGCAGGCACAGCCCCCACACAAAACTGATTTAGAGTAACTGAATATTCGGCTTTTTAGCCGTTCAATTTTTTAAACTTTCGTGGTTCTAATATGGACCCTGTTGCTACACCAAAAAGCTTGAATCCCTACTCTCTTGCATTCAAAACAGTAACACTGAAGAGGTTGTCAACCACCCATCCACCACTACTCGTACACATAGTACCACTACTCATACACATAGTACGCATCAAACACATAAATCAACATATGCAGAGGTTCTCTCAAAAACTTACCAAAACAGCAGAGACCTCCAAAACACAAGACTGCTACAACTAACACAGTTCCCAAAGCAGCCATGACACATAGCAATACCAGTGTCTCACCTACCAAGCCCATAAGGCATAACACTCAAAAACCAAATTTTTGTTGTCATTGGAGGATCCATTATGAGACACATAGATGTCCCACCCACCAGGTTGGGCAAGGAGAAAGACATGATCAGCTGTCTGTCAGGTGCCAGGATTCATCAGATCATGCATGCACTCAGGTCTCTCAGCAGCAAGTATCATTATGACTCTGTCACAGTTCATGTTGGAGTGAATAACCTGAGATGTACCTCAATGGACTATACGAAGAGTGACATGACTGAGCTCTCTGAGTATGTGTCGCAGGCAGATATGTCCTTAGCCTTGAGCAGCATACTACCCTCACCTACAATGATGACACAGTATAAACTGAAATTACTGATTTTCAGTAACTGGCTTAGTTTTAGCATCATTCAAAAGCTTCTGTCAGCCTGGGAGGTCATAGTCAACAAAACTTGAAGCTCTGCAAAAGATGGTTTGCACCTGGCACCACTAGGCTTTTGGCTGCTGGCAAAGCTCTTGCCTCCCCCATAATACCTTTTTTAGGCAAGGTCTCAAAACAAACTTACCGATGTGAACTTTGCCAACCATAACAAAATAAGGGTTATGCTGCTAAATCCTAGGTGCTTAAACCAAAAATTGCACACCCTAGAAGCACTTCTGTCACTGGAAGATGTAGATGTCTGTGCAGTCACAGAAACCTGGTTCAAGGCCTCAGAGAGTACTCTGGCCTTGGAAGACTACAATGGCTTCCACACCTTCAGACCACAAAATGAACATGTGAGAACCAAAGGAGGTGTGTTTTGATCTATATTAGAGATACATTCACCTCCTGTCTAGTTAGACTGGACAACTCCATGGACTTACTCCAAGTTCAGGTTACTATGGGTAACACCCCCATTCATGTCATAGCCAGTTATAGATCCTCCTCCATTGGTCATGATGTGCATGAAGCGTACTTGACCACATTGGAATCAATCCAAATATTACTGAACACTGTTTATGGGGGATTTCAACTATCCCACCATCAAATGGGAAACCTACTCTAGTCCAAGCGCACAAAACTTCCTTGACTTTGTTAATTCAAATGCCCTTGAACAAATTGTTCAAACCCTGACAAGAGGAACAAACATACTAGACCTGGTCCTCACTAGCATGTCAAACAGATGTACCAACACAACTGTTGGACTGTCATTAGTTAAATCTGACCACAAATCAGTCACCTTCAAGCTGGCACTAACACCAGAACTCACAAGGGGCGAAGTCAGACAAAAAACTTCACCAAAGCAAACTATACCCTCCTAAGGGTGAGTATAAATGCATTCTAAGCCTCACCCCCAACTGAAAGTGGTAGCTACACCAAAGCTTACTCTAAAGCCCTATACAATCACTTGCATATGTGTATAGACACGGCTGTACCAGAGAGAATCAAAGCCAGAGCCCCAAGTAAAAACAAGCCACCCTAGTTGACATCCAGCATTAACAGACTTTACAACAAATGCAATAAGTTGCTTTCCAAAAAAACCAAGGCAAGGCCCCAACAATGGAAAATCACCTTCTTTAGTCTCAACAGGCAAATAAGACAATAAATATGTCAAGTCCTCTAAGGGCATCTTTGAGAAAAACCTAGCTAGAACAGCCAAGGATAACCATAAGGCCTTTTAAAGTTATGTACGGACCCTAAAAGGTAGGACCCAAACATGTGCTGAACTTGTGACTAACTTTATCACACACACACTGACCCCGCAGAGATAGCAAACCTGGTGGCAGATAGATTTGGTGAAAATTTCACTTCCCTATCCCATCCAAACTTATCACAACCCACCCCCCCACCCTACATATCTAAAGAGCAGGTCATTAAAGCCTTGGCAGCGCAAAAAAGACAGCCTCTATGGGACCAGACAACATCCTAGGCTGTCTTCTAAACAAGCTAAAACATAAACTAGCATCACCATTAAATAGCCTATTCAATCACAGCCTAACCACAGGCTGTGTTCCTGTGGACTGAAGAAAAGCAACAGTTATTCCACTCCCCAAAGATGGCCTAGCAACATACCTGGGGAATTATAGACCCATAAATCTGACCAGCCTCATCTGTAAGGCCATAGAATGTATCATAGTGGACCTTATTAATAAAGACATAGGTGACCTTCAAACCCTGGATCCAACCCAATTCAGCTTCGTCAAGGTCAGATCCTGCTTGTTAAACTTGGTGGATTTCTTCAAAAATTTGACTAAGGCCACTGATGAGAGCAAATCTGTGCATAGAGCATACCTCGACTTGGGAAAGGCTTTCAACACAATCCCACACTCTGGCATTACCGATAAACTTAGCAAACTAAATGTAAACCCCTTTGTTGTAAGATGGGTTGCCAAATGGCTTACAAACTGGACACAGACTGTCAAAATGGGTGACTCCACATCAACCAGCAGACCTGTCATGAGTGGGGTACCACAGGGATCATTGCTGGGCCCCCTACTATTTGGTATATACTTCTCAGAAGTTCAGGCCAAAACTAAGGGGTTGTGGCTGACCAACTTTGCGGACGACTACAAACTAGGTGCAATTATTGAATCCTCAAATGATGTCAGCATACTTCAGGAGGGTCTTAAGCAGACCAACATGTGAAGTCTTAGTCACGGTCTCAAACTGAATACAAAGAAATGCATCATCATTCCTTTGGCAAAAACAATGTCCCTTCACACTATCAAATCAAAAACAATACCCTAAGTACCTACAAAGTGGTAAGGGATCTAGGATCACAAGTTGCCTGCGACCTTAACTTTGACCACCATGTGTCTACTGTAGTAAAGAAGGCTTTCTGTGTAGCACACTTGATTACTAAATTCATCACCTGTAGAGCAAAGGAGGTAATAACCCCTCTATACTCGTCACCAATCAGGGCTGTAATTGAGTATAATGCCCCTTCTGGCATGTACGATACAAAGCACCTGCAGCAATTGGACAGACATCAGAAGTTTCTAACAAAGAAGATCAAGGGACTCCAGTACGTACCTTACACAGACTGAATAAAGACTCTGTCACTATACTCTGTGTCATATAGACTTCTTATGGGAGACTTATACCTGCTTACAGAGCAATGTCATACCCAAGCCTAATGAATTTGCTGCACATCCACAAATCAAACGAGACTACAGCTAACCGGAATTTTATTTGAATTTGGAGTACCGAACCAATCTTTAAGTTGGATACACAGCATGTCCCCAAGAAGGCAGATAGGTTTTCCTTATCTAAATTTATAATGTTTCTAACTACCTGCTTAAAGTAAGAATAATCAAATGCAAAGAATTTAATTAGAAATGATTTATTTAATGTTTTAGTCTTATAGTGTGCTTGCTAATGTCTTTTGACTTTGCCAGGTCTAGTTACAACAAGGGGCCGTCATTCGTACAACCCTGATACCCCCCCCTCGGTATCCTAACTGACCAGCAAAGTACAGTTGTATAACCTCTTACCATAATAGAAAATGTCCTTCTCTTCACTGCAGCAGTATTCTTACATAAGGGCTCTCCTGTCAAGGATAGTCCACCATCTGACCATTAATCAAAGCCTTTTGTTCTTATAGATACTGTACGTCACATGTATACTCCCTGCACAAGGTAACATATAGACACAAACACTGAGAACCGAAAATCTCCAGGAACAGCAGAATAGCCTCTGGGACAAAAGAGGACATATACATCCAGAAGAAAAAAGGCAGAAGGAAAGGAATAAGGACCCCTCAGCCAGGAGGGGGGAAGGAGAGAGGGACTGAATACTGCAACAGTGAAGAGGAGGACATGTACTGTTATGGTAAGATTTTACACAACTGTACTATGTCCATCCAAATCACTGTTACAGTATTTTATTCATAAGGGAGAGTACAAGAGATAAGAAGGAGCCTGGGAGAAGGGCACAGAGGAACCCTCTGCAAACCCATGGAGGATAGCCCTGACAAAACCTGCTATGGCCTGGAAATAACATCCAACTTTTAATGTTTAGTGAAAGTATGAACTGAAGACCAAGTAGCAGCCAAAAGGATGGAGTTGATATCCAAACTCTTGAAAAGTGTACCAGAGGAGGCAACCACCCTAGCAGTATTTGCCTTTACAGATGAAGAAAGACATTTGCCATTAAAAGAACAAAAGGAAATTACCTTAGAAATCCAGCATGAGATGGTTTGCTGAGAGACATCCAAATTTAAAGTCCTGGGATGAAAAGAAATAAAATGCTCCTCAGACTTATGAATTACTTTAGTTTTATCTAAATAATACCTCAGCTATCTATGCACAAACATAGTGTGAAGTACTTTCTCACTGGCAGACTGTGGAGAAAGGCAAAAGGAAGGAAGATGAATAGACTAAGGAACAATTCATTAACCACCTTGGGAAAAAAGGAAGTATTAGTTTGAAGAGACACCCTGGCTCTTTGAAAAAAGTAAAAAAAAGTCAGAGCAGCCATGACAGCCTGAAGTTCAGACACCCTCTTGGCTGAACTAAGAGCTAAAAGAACAGTCTTCAAAGTAGAATGTTGCAAGGAAGCTGAAGCAGCAAGCTCAAAAGGAGCCTGGGTCAATTTTTCAACAAACTTGAGAAGGCAGAATAGGCTTCCTGGTAGGCTTGATATGAAGGACACCTTTAAGAAATTGCTTGACCTCAAAGTGAAAGGGAAAAGTAGGATTTAATGGTAGACAAACAGAAATTACTGATAGGTGAGCTTTAACTGAAGAATATGCCAACCCAGCATGGAGCAGAGCACACAAATAAGGAAGAACCAGAGGAACATCCACAGACAGGGGATCCTGATGGCACCAGACAGAAAATCATTTCCACTTGGACATATAGGATTTTCTGGTAGTGGGTTTCCTGGCCTCCTGTAGAACCTGAAGAACATACTTGGAAAAATGTGCTGAAAAGGAGTCAAAATGCTATTACCAACAATGTGCGCAGGTGATGATGGATAAGAGATCCCTTTTCTTGTGTGACAAGATCCACCCAGTGAGGTAATTTATGCTGACTGCCCCGTCCAAGTGAGAAAGAAGGGGAAACCAATGCTGTCCAGGCCAAAAGGAAGTCACTATCAAGATTTTGGGAGAGTCTGATATGATCTTGTGTAGAACTCTGGTACGTATCTCCCCTGGGCCTCCGCTGAAAATTGGCTTTGTTCGAAGTCTGACTTTCCTGGTAAATAAATGTTAAATAAATAAATAAAAAAAACTTGCGGCATCAGAGAAACACGTATAAAGCATACAGAAACATCCTCTTCTAAGGCAAAGATAGTGTCCATTTGCCAAGTCAGAGGACTTGAGACTCTGAAACAGAACAGATAGAGTTGTCTGTTCAGAGGGGAGGCAAAAATATCTACCTGAAGAATACACCACCAATGGACTATGTCCAGAAACACATCTCTGTGAAGTATCCATTCTTGCGCCTGTCTTCTGGACCTACTCAAAGAGTCTGCACAAGATTGTGCTCTGAGGGAATGTAAACCACTTGACACTGGATAGCTAGATCCCAGACCTGAAGAGTTAGTCTACAAAGGAGATAGGACCTCATGATCCCCTGCTTGTTGACACACCATATCACAGTGGTATCGTCTATGAAGATTTTGAGTGCCCTGGGATGAAAGAGGGAATGAGAAGCTTGTAGAGTCAAAATCAGACCTCTCATATCTTTTATGTTGATATGATTTGACCTCTGATGAGGAGTCTAGAGGCCTTGCACCTTTAAGGGGCCATAACAAGCTCCCCACTCCAAGTTTGAAGATTCCATGAACAGCTCCTGAGAGGGAATCAGAGCCTGGAAGGGAAGCTGTGCTGCAGTCCAAAAAGATTTTTGCCATCTAGAGGGTCATCCTAAAGCTTGGCCTTAATATTATCAAGTAAAGCCTGAAGATGTAGTCAAGAATAGCTCCACATCACTGCCTTGGAAGAGGCATAAGCTGCATCATAGCTGCATTTTATTGAGTGATGAGCAACCTGAGAAATGGACCCAGCAGGGAAACAGCAGAAGCCTTCCCATCAGAATAAGGAAGGTCAGATACCACCTTAGATACCTAGGAAATGAGGGCCAAAAAATACCAGGTCATATGGGTCTGGTAATTAATTAATGGCCCTAAAAGATAGGGAGGCAGCAGTATAGATTTTATTGCCCAACCTTTCCATGACTTGACTATCCTTATCAGAAGGAAGAAGCTTAATAGATATCAACAGCTTAGAAAGTTTATCAGAAGAAATTGAGATCACTGAAGGATCAGCACTTATACAAAAGTTGCAGTCCTCAGGCACCTTTTAGAACCTGTCATGTTTCTTGGGTGCTGGTAGCTTAGAGTCAGGAGCTAGAGCTGCAGCAGGAAAGGTATCCAAAAAAGCACCCAAAACAGGAGAGACAACTGATGGTTTAGGAGGTTCCATTTATAGAATCTCATTATACCTCTTTTGAATGCTAGAGATCTGGGAACAATCCCACTTAAAATGTCCATCATGCGGGCAATAGTATACCTAAAAGGATAAATTTTCCAAGGTAGAGTCTGAACTCAAAGAATTCTCTTTCTCTGAACCATAGTCCGAAGAGGAACGAATATGGGAAGAATAAGCCAGGGATTCTTCTCCAGAATCCAAGGTCTCATCAAAGAAATCCAATTCCCTAGGCCTCTTAACAGAGATGGAAGACCAGGGGGCAGGGATAGAGCCCCCTTGAGGAGGCTTCAAAGCCATTAAAGAATTAAACAGACCATGTGTAAAATCCTGACATTCACATTGGGGATCTTTAACAACAGGGGGAATGTGTTTAGTTTTCTGCTGACTGTCTGCCCTAAATAAATAAATAAATAAATAAATAAACTCAGGGGTCCAGACCCTTGGAGAGATTCAATAATGGTGGTAAGTATTTCATCCCTTACTACAATTTCAGAAATTCCCCTTGGTCCCTCAGATATTATCAGATGAGGTTCTCCACCCTCGTAGTCAGGTATAGACTTTGCAAAAGTCTCTGAGAACGTATAAGAATTTGGATCCATGCTGGCCTCCCATGGGTTCATGGCAGAGGAATCTGAAGCAAGCACTGGACAGTCTTCAGGGCTTTAACTGGCCTCTAGAGAGGTGTCCTGGGGAGGTTGGACAGCAACCAGATCAAGGATAATCTTTTTGGCATTCTTCTTAGCAGATGGCTGACCCTTGGGAAGGCAGGATTTTACCATAGCACCATGAGCCAACAGCTTACGTCATTGGTTCTCAAGATATATGGACAAGGGGATAAAATATAATGTAGGGTATTAGGCACAAATGCTTGGCAGACAGAGCACTGGGTATGGTCATAGGAAGCAACCAGGCAAAAAAGACACCGGTCATGATGGTCTTTATGGGGAATCTGACTCCCACACTGACATTTTCCCTCCCTGGATGACATCAACACAAATACCAGACAAAATAGAAAAAAGAGAGAAAAACTCCAATGGGGCACTTATCTGAAGCAGCTTGGTAACCAGCACAGCAGAAGGGTGTTCGACCAATGTTTGATATTGGTGGTCAGACTGGCAGCAAAGAAGCTCTGAGTGTTTTTGTCTGAATGTCACCTTTATACCCTATGCTTTACACACATGTGTATGATATATGGCACCTATAAGAACTAAAGGCTTTGGTATACTGACCGGATGTTGGGTTATCCTTGGCAGGAGATCCCTTATGTAAGGAATACTACAGCAGTGATAGGGAAGGATATCCCATGGCACATCTCTGGTAACAGTTTCCCTTTGAGGAATATAGCCTTGCAGCCATCCGTAGTGTGAACTGAGTTATGGCAAGATAAGCTGTTGGCACTCTAATAAGACTGAAGCTGAACTGTTCAGGCATCTTATTGTTGTGCATTCTTTCACAGCCCAGAAGCATACAATGACACAAAGCACCACTGCACTTTGCAGCTTTCTGTCTACATTCAGCTACCTTAACAACAGTGCTCCAAGCCATTTCTAGAACTCACTGTGGTGGTTGTCACTATTTTCAGTTTCTCTCTCAAGAAGGTATGCTATTGCATTATTCAGGGCTTCTTACACTGACTGGCCATCCCATGGCATCAGTTCATTCATAAGCTCTGGGCATTGACAACACATTTGTAAACCAATCTTTGGGGTGGACAACTGACTGTGTACTTTGTCTAACTGTACTTTCAGGAGAATGGTAAGATGTAACATTCACAGCTAAATATAGTTTGCAATCTTCATCTCTTTTATTCAAAGGGTATTGTACACCATTATGTAATGCTGTACAACATGAGATGGTAAACAAGGTGCCCAACTAGCGCAATATTCTCAAATCTGGAGGTGATTGCTCCGATACTGAGGATATTTCATCTGCTTTATCTACTTCACAGCATATACAAGGCAACTCTGACTAGAGATCATGCTTGCTTGCCAATACCCACCCTCAAGCTCTACCACCTTTTGTAGTTTCAGTTTAAGGGCATTCATCCAGCTGTCCAAGCAAATTTGAAGGGTGATAAGGAATAAATTGCTTGATAAGCAGGAAGAGTTTGTTACAGGGCAAGGAGAGATGGTAGATGATGAACCTATCTGTCCATTCAGCATTATGTATTCCTTGATGAAATTTCATACCAGTGGTCAAGGTATTGGCTGCACAATCTGATTCATCAAGAAAAAGGAGGTTAAGTAGTACTGGATCACTAAGGACGTGGTCAGCTAAGTAAAGGTCTCCTATCAGGAACCTGAACAACACTAAATACAGCACCAAGGACTTTGGTCTCTCCTCAAGCAAAACGATTTTGAGACCAGAATCTTTGTTAGGAATCTCTGCAGTTTTTCAAGTTTTTAAATGTGACTGGCTTGATACATGCTGAATGCTGCATTATATTCAACTACTGGTCTGAATATGGCAGACTATAATGGGAGCAATGACTTCCATTGTTTTAGAAGAGATGTCTTTGGGAAATAAATTGTGAAATGTAGAAGGATTTCCTAAATGCAGTTGCGGCATGATGGTCAAAGGAAAGAGAGCTATCAACCCAAGTGCCCATTTCTCTGATCACTAATTTGTATGGGAAAGGGAGGTTTTCAATGCAGCAGGATGCAGAGTATTTCCATTTCCTGAAGGGGATTATGCTACATTTCTTGGCATTTAGTTTGAGTCTTTTTTTATAAGCACCAGGAGGGTATGTGCATAGGTTTATAGATAAGTAATAAGCCTAACCAGTTTTCCTTTCAAATGTGAGAATCAAACTGTGTACCATGTGTCTGTGAGGTAAACACCTTAACCATTATACCCCCCCCCCAAGATTTTGACAACTGAACCTGGCTTGTAGCCATCAGCAAACATTTTTAATCAGAGATCTTGGTTATTAGCCTGAAAAATAGATGCCAAACAGGAGGGGGCCCAGTACAGATCCTTGGGTGGAGAGGTAGGCACCTTTGCTTACCTTCTCTTTGTCTGAGGAGGTGTCATGCCTTCAGGCAACACATTCTCTCCGTAAACCAGTTTGCTCTCCATATTACCACATAAGAGATTTATGTTTAAGGCCAAAAACATATAAACAATTCCATATGTGGAATGGTATCAAATGACTTTCCCAGGCTGAGATAGTCAGCATGGATCATGTAACCACTGTCAGCTGCCTGACTAACCTTCTCAAAGAAGCCAACAAGATTCATCAGGCAAGATCTGCCCTTTACAAAGGTGAACTGCAGTGAGTCAAGCCTAGTCAGATTATTGATATCATGATTTATTAGGCTGGTGATGATGCACTCCATGGTCTTACAGGCAAGTCTTGTAAGGCTGTTGGGTCTTTAGCTCCCGGGGTATGTAACTAGTTCACTCTTATGGATGGGAATTACTGTGAGAGTGCTTAGAGATTCAGGGGACATATCCTGTTAAATAGTTGGAGGAGGGTAATAGCAAGTGAATATTTAACACTGTTTATCAGACAACCTGGCATGTTGCCTGGGTGCAGGGATGACATGTTCTTGGTCTTTGAAAGTACTTTAAGAACATGTTCCTTAATGCTAATGGAGGTGACTTGTGGATGGTTCGAGAGGGCATGGTAGATTCAGCGGAGAAATGTGCTCCAAACTTCCTAGCCAGTATGTTTACAATGTCTTTCGGGTTTGTACAGGAGGCTCTATTATAGAAAAAGACAGAGCAGTTTACACTGCACTAACTACACCCCTAACCTGTTTATACTTCATATATTAATTAACAATATCCATCTCTTACCTCTGCCTGCCTCATCTTACCTCACAATTTATCTCTTCTGTTTACCCCTACCTTCTTTACTCAGCAGATTACCATCTGTACACTTCTCAACACTGACTTACACTATCAATCTCTAGTCTTTGATGTCTCAAGTTTTGCTTTTTAATTTCTCTTTATTGACTACTGCTTGCTTAAATGTCTAATTATTATGACTTCTTAATCCTACTGCTGTCTCTCTCTCTCTCTCTCTCTCTCTCTTTCTCTCTCATTTATTAAAATTCCCTCTAAATTACTGGAAACCATGTTTCTCTGTCTTGCCTTCTGCTCTCTTCACTTTAATGCATGAAGCCTCAATGTGATATTCTCTAACATTCAATTGGTAATCACATTAGATTTTTAACACTTCTTGCATTTAACTTTTGTACAACTATTTTGAGTTAGCCTACAACCGTTTGGTTGTATAACCGAAGTATAACTCACATTGCTTAACATAATTGCTGAAAGTAGTAACTGCTTATATACTTTTGCTGGGGTTTGTGTAACATTTCTCATTATCTACAAAGATTAGAGCAACTGACCCGGACATACGTCATGACTTTTGGACGCTTCTGCTCACTGCACTGGTACAGGCAAGTGAATTTTCAGAAAAATACCCCTCGACTCTCATTATACAGGATGCTTATCACCCTGCTCATGAGCACTGCCTTAGTTGCAGTAAACATACTTTCAGGTCATAATTATGACCAGTTTCTGATATGTTTTTGATACTTCTGAGGTGACTGCATGTTCTTAATACCATTCAATAAATATTTCACAGAATACAAATGGAAAGGAACTCAAGGGTTTGAATCAACGATGCCAGGAATAATCTCAAAGTGCATGAAGTTAGTTTACAAATGAGACTTTCAGAGCTCATAATTCTTAGAAACATTTGGGATTTTACTTTGATGCCATTTGTATTATTAGAATGTTATAGTTCACGTCATGCAGATTGTGTGTGATCTGACACTGAAATGGTGTTTCAGCCCTGCCCATTATATTTACAATAGACACCCATGACTTTAAAATATTACTCTCCTCAATGCTTTGTGAAAGATTTTTTTTTGTACTTTGCGTGCATTACGTAATATTCATTGACTAATCTACAAGTTTTGTCATTCATGCAGCTTAGCAGGAGAACAATTTCATCTTGACTTCTATGAAGTACAGATATGCTTCAGGAGCACTACAAAATGGGACATGTGTTGACCTGGAATTACTTGTGTGTTGTTGCACAGGCCAGCTGAAATGCACATGTTCTAGATAGCCCAATAAACCTCTACCTTAAATATTACACTTTGTCAGTGTACTATATAGCTGCTGCTAAGAGCTTAGGTCCAAAGCATGCATTCAATACCCACATTCTGATTGTGGTATGACTTTTCTATTTTTAGCAGTGATTGAAATGGAGAAATGACACTACTACCACCAATATTCCAGAGGCAATGATACTACCACAACTCCTGGGACCTACAGATAGCAGGATGCTAACAACTGTAATGTCAAGAAGTTTGGCACTGATGGTGTTTGAGTCCCATCCACTGCCAATCAAGTTTGAAGTATTAGCAAGAAAGCAAACACAAGTCTATTTCAATAATTAATTCACAAAAACAGTCCCCAGACCATAAAGGAAATATACATTGCCATCCTGGGTATGGGCTTCCAATACCATACCAGGATTGAACTGTACACAGAATATTTACAGAGCCAAAGTTTGTCCAAGCACCATAAAGCCCATGTCTCAATGCTGTCTTTCTGATCCACAGTTTTCCAGGGTATCTTTAACCACTGTAATTGCCTTTCACACAGAGTAACATTTCTTTCTCTCTCTCTCACATACACACAGACAAATGCATGCATACACGCACACACACATGCACAAAAACTTCCCTGGGAAGTCTGGCAGAATTCACCACCATTTTCTTCCTTACGTAGTACTGCCAATACTCTGTGCTAGGGCCAGGGGAGATCCAACTACCTGGCTGGTCTTAAAGCCAAATGTAAAGACACTAATTAAAATCTCTTTGCTACTAGCAGGCCTAAGCAGTCTAATGAGAGGTGTGTGCTACACAGCTTATTAAACAACAGTGTAAATAATGCTTACTCTTTTCTTAGATAAAGGTATGCATAAATACATACAATAATTATTGGATATCAGCCACAATAGCTTAAAGGTGAATAAATAAACTTCACTCAAATAATGAAGTAAGCAGTGTAAATATAGATTAAAATATATGTAAGTTGGCACACACACAGAAATAAAAATAAATGATAATAAAAAATAGACAAGATGCATAAGGAAAAAAAAAACTAAGCTCCAGATAATTACTATTCCTAGCTATCTCATGCTAAATAAATATTGTCCCTAACTGTCATAAGTTAGATAAATCAATAAGTAGTGCCCAATGATGGGTCCAGCATAAATGACAGCATCAACACCTTTACTAGCATAGCACAGGAGAGTTACGTACAATATATTCCACAGCCCCATCCCCTCCTATGATGATCGCATGCCATCATTTTTCTGATACTGGAGAAGAATAGGTGGATAAAGCAGTTCTTTACCTTGTCAGTGCAACATTTCTTTAGGGAAAATAGCTTAATTTCCAATACAATTCCATGTCACTTCCTTTCACTGGCACCACCCTGGTGTCCCAGTGATATGCAAGCCATTATAGAGATTACAGCAGTTGCATCTAAAATGAAAGACTGGTCTTGCTGTTCTTCTGTTCTGACTGTAAAACAATGAATGTCTGGAGATCCAACTCACTTTAAAAGGCATTCAATATTCTTTTACATTCAACAGATAAACAAAAGTCATACATTCCTAGGCCAAGAGAACAACACACTAATTGCAAATAAAGAGTGAGCAAAAAAACAAAAAACCAAAAAAAAACCAAAAAACAAAACATTCATTACATTTGTAACTCAGTTACCACAGCCTGTTATTATCCCTGGCATCACAGTGATGGCAGATACATTTTGTGATTGTTAGCAGTTACTGGTGATATCTATGGATCAGTACACATGTTCAATGCAGCATCTCAGAGAGTGCAGCATATAGCTCCAAAAATTATACTGACTGATAAATTATACTGGCACCCCCATGGTTTTCAAAATTAAGTAAATTCATGTAACTAGAAACCAGAAAAAAATGTTCTGTAAGTGTTGGAAATTTTCTGAAAATGTTTTCCTTTACTGAAAGGAGATGAAAAATACTTCATATGAGATATCACACAGGTAAGCCAGCAAGGCTGATCATCCTTAACAGTGCTGTAAGAAATATTTTTCAGCCATTTTAAAGCTTTATACTTAAAATACACAAGACACAGGCATTTCCATTCATCTATATTGGATTATATACTGGGTTATAATGACAATTTATCTTCTGAAACAGCCATGGAAATCTGAGGAAAGATGCTTCCAGGATGATTTATCAGTGTTGAATTTCTTAATTTGAGGGTGTCACTTTAACACAGTATGTACTGTCCATACGTATGCACTCATTCACATACACACGCATACACAAAGACAAGCAAACATATGTAGTGCCACACTTGTTGTATTGCTCAATATTTTGTACTGTAGTTTGAGAAAACTCACATTTCAGGGAACGTAGATGAGAAATTGCTTTATGATACAATGTTATTTAGCACATCCAAGACAGGAAAGAAGGCCATTAAGTGGTCTGTTCCGCACTCAGTGACACATTATCAAATGAACAGTTTAGCAATATTCCCAACATATGTTAGTACATATGGTTCAGCTAGGATACTTATACAGTGTTACCACCCCACTAATATGGATTTGCACATAGCAAATGAATACCATGTCACACAGCACTGCAGTCAGCCTTCATCTGACTGGTCAGAATTCCCTAAGTGTAGTATTTCATTTCACTGCCATTAAATGCAACAGTCAAAATTTGTGACAGAATAAATGTTTATAATTTAATGGTGTGTGTGTGTGGTGGTGGGGGGGGTGAGGTGGGTATAGCAGCAGTAGAGTGCAGTGCGCACTGTATGTTAGTTAACTTGATATTTTTGATGCTGCTATGAGTGATAGGGAAATGTAGATGACAAGCCATTGCAAGACATAGTGGAAAATATACACTGATTGTAAACCACAAAGGTCATGCAGTACACTGCGTACACTGCTGGGTACTGGTCCAACTCTGAATAAGTTAAGAAAGAGGGCATCAGTAGACTGAGACAGGGAGGACCAGAGTCTGAAGCTTACCTTTAAGCATACTGTATTTAGTTATCATTTAAGAGGCTGAAGATGACAGTTTAGAAGGACCAAGGAAAATATTAAATCAAGTATTCAGTTTATTTTTTTTCCTTGTATTCACATCCTTAAACAACTGTGACAGTGTAGTACCTTGTGATACAACTCAATTTATTTTTTGCATAGCAAAATATCATAGTGTCTGTTATACCACATAAACGGACTACTGGCATAAGCCATAACTGAATAGGGCTCTTAAACCACTCTACCTACTTAGTTAACAAACAGCAAAGTTGTGTGTGTGTGTGTGTGTGTGTGTGTGTGTGTGTGTGTGTGTGTGTGTTTATATATCTTGTCATCAGAAGAACCATATAGCAATACCTTTAAACTTGTGCTGATTATTGGGATATATGTCAATTGCAAGAGTTGAAAAATATTGCAGTTTGTTGTATATATGAGAAGGTAAATAAGGAAACAAATACAATAGTTTGTGTGGACATGTCTTAGCATGCCCTTTGAGTGCTTTGTATTTACAACCTGCTGTTCCTGCTGTCAGCAGTCACCTAGAGACATGTCAGTGGAACAAGAACAGAATTAACAAAAGGACCCAGGAAAGAGAAAGGCAGCTGGGTGACAAGCTATTCTGCCAGCATGTCAAAGCTACCATTTATTGCCGTAAAATGGATTCCTGGTTTCCCTGCTTAGTATAACATTGCTGACAGATATAGATGGGTACAGCTATATTTGTGCAGAAGAGGTCAAATCACAGCCTATGAGGCCATAACAACTTTCCTTTTAACTTTTAGCTGTCTTATTCATTTGATGTAACAGAGTGCACCGTGAGTCTTTATTTCTTCTCTGTAACTACTATGACTGAAGTGATATTACTTGTTTGAAATAACTCTGACCCCTAGAGAACTTCCTTATTTTTATATAACATTTACAAGCATCTTCCTGTCTTTCAATCTTACACTGCAACCCTTCTAGCTGTTAATTAGAATCACATCTTCAGGACAAGAACTATAGTATGGTGAACTATATAATTAGAAGAAAAGTCTAGCAAACTAGATTACCAGTTAATGCATTTCACTGTGATATTTAAAGACACCATGTTATGTGCACATGGAGTACTGACCTTATTAGTATGCGGGGTACAACATTCCAGAAAAATATGGAATACTCTCAATAGAAATGTGGTCACAGTAACAATGTACAGACTTGAAGGATATTGTTTGACCAAATAGAATGCATGTTGGAAATTTTTAAGTGAGATGATCAATTCAGTTTTATACAAACTAGCTCAGAAAACCTGTTAATTTTCAATTGTCTTATACAGAAGCACACATTTAATTCATTAAAATGTTATACAGCATTATAGATGATGCTTACAGGGCTGCTGAGTACAACAACACTTCAGAATCTATTTGTACTGAAAAGTAAAGACTATCCAGCTTCCAAGATTCCGGGGGTGTGAAATGTTTTCCTGGAAATTGTGTATAAAAGCAAATTTCAGATGACTGGAGAATGATATAAAATTCCTTAGCATGCTTTAAGATAAAGTATAGTAGCAGTGCTTGTGTTATAAGTTCTGACATATTTTGACAAAGTGCTGAAACTATGTACATCCAAGTAAGTGTAACAAAGGTTTGCAAAGGTTTAACAGAGTGTTGCAGTACATGGTAAGGAAAATCAAGGTAAGTGAATTTATGTCATTTATTCTGTTTTGGGTTAGTCCGTGATTATATAAAACAGGCAGTCAGAGAACTTTTCGGTCAGTCACAGACACACACGCAAACAAAATTATAAAAAATATAGTAATAATATAGGTGTGAGAAGATGATGCCCCTTCCCCATTTATATCAATTAGAGAATACAGTGTTTTGTTCTACGTGGCTAAAGTTTCCCCTGGTGTTAATGGTTCATCCTAAATGTTACATTAAATATGTGGGAAGACTGAATTAATTAGTTACATAAATGTTGAATATGTTCAAGGGTGTTGCATTGAGCGATTAAATGACCTAACCGCAAGTTTGTAAAATACAAGAAAATACACAGTGTATTTAGCTGTGGTCATTTATTTATTTACATGTGTTAGGTGAGCAGGAGGAATGGTCCAAGGAAACTTTTCTGCAAAGATCCAGGTCAGAGGCAATGTACAGCACAGAGAAGCAGGTACAATACAGTTCAGTACAGCAATGTATACACAAAGACTTTTACAATTAGGAAACTGAGAGCAGTACACAGTTGACTTATATACCTATATCCAGCACAGCCAATGTGCAAAATTAAAACTTTTCAACAGAAAAGTATTCCAGTTGTAAGAGAAATGAATACAACAATCATGGGTATAAATGATATATGCATATTCATATACATATATACCAAGTAGATAAAGCTACCCAGAAAAGAAGGAAACATATTAGTAGAAAAGAGTAAAGTGAGGGAGAAGAGGAGTGGAAATGTAAAGGGAGAGAAAGAAGTAGGACTATTAGAGTGGAGAAGAATAAGAGGATAACTAAGTGAAAATGTAGGGGTGCTAGTGAAGATAGAATAGTAAGAGCGTTATTAAGTTAAGATGCAATGAAGGGTGAAAGGGATAAGTAAGGGAAATGTAGGCGTGCTAGTGAAGATAGAATAGTAAGAGTGTCACTGAGTTAAGATGCAATGAAGGGTGAAGGGGATAAGTAAGGGAAAATGTACGTGTGCTAGTGAAGATAGAATAGTAAGAGTGTTATTGAGTTAATATGGAATGAAGGGTGAAGGGGATAAGTAAGGGAAAATGTACGTGTGCTAGTGAAGATAGAATAGTAAGAGTAATATTGAGTTCAGATGCAATGAAGGGTGAAGGGGATAAGTAAGGGAAATGTAGGTGTGCTAGTGAAGATAGAATAGTAAGAGTGTTATTGAGTTAAGATGCAATGAAGGGTGAAGGGGATAAGTAAGGGAAAATGTAGGGGTGCTAATGAAGATAGAAGAGTAAGAATGTTATTGAGTTAAGATGCAATGAAGGGTGAAAGGGATAAGTAAGGGAAATGTAGGGGTGCTAGTGAAGATAGAATAGTAAGAGTGTTATTGAGTTAAGATGCAATGAAGGGTGAAGGGGATAAGTAAGGGAAAATGTAGGCGTGCTAGTGAAGATAGAATAGTAAGAGTGTTATTGAGTTAATATGCAATGAAGGGTGAAGGGATAAGTAAGGGAAATGTAGGCATGTTAGTGAAGATAGAATATTAAGAGTGTTATTGAGTTAATATGCAATGAAGGGTGAAGGGGATAAGTAAGGGAAAATGTAGGGGTGCTAGTGAAGATAGAATAGTAAGAGTGTTATTGAGTTAAGATGCAATGAAGGGTGAAGGGGATAAGTAAGGGAAAATGTAGGCGTGCTAGTGAAGATAGAATAGTAAGAGTGTTATTGAGTTAATATGCAATGAAGGGTGAAGGGGATAAGTAAGGGAAAATGTAGGTGTGCTAGTGAAGATAGAATAGTAAGAATGTTATTGAGTTAAGATGCAATGAAGAGTGAAGGGATAAGTAAGGGAAAATGTAGGCGTGCTAGTGAAGATAGAATAGTAAGAGTGTTATTGAGTTAAGATGCAATGAAGGGTGAAGGGGATAAGTAAGGGAAATGTAGGGGTGCTAGTGAAGATAGAATAGTAAGAGTGTTATTGAGTTAAGATGCAATGAAGGGTGAAGGGGATAAGTAAGGGAAATGTAGGCGTGCTAGTGAAGATAGAATAGTAAGAGTGTTATTGAGTTAAGATGCAATGAAGGGTGAAGGGGATAAGTAAGGGAAAATGTAGGCGTGCTAGTGAAGATAGAATAGTAAGAATGTTATTGAGTTAATATGCAATGAAGAGTGAAGGGATAAGTAAGGGAAATGTAGGCGTGCTAGTGAAGATAGAATAGTAAGAGTGTTATTGAGTTAAGATGCAATGAAGGGTGAAGGGGATAAGTAAGGGAAAATGTAGGTGTGCTAGTGAAGACAGAATAGTAAGAGTGTTACTGAGTTAAGATGCAATGAAGGGTGAAGGGGATAAGTAAGGGAAATGTAGGCATGCTAGTGAATATAGAATAGTAAGAGTGTTATTGAGTTAATATGCAATGAATGGTGAAGGGGATAAGTAAGTGAAAATGAAGGCGTGCTAGTGAAGATAGATTAGTAAGAGTGTTATTGAGTTAAGATGCAATGAAGGGTGAAGGGGATAAGTAAGGAAAAATGTAGGCGTGCTAGTGAAGATAGAAGAGTAAGAGTGTTATTGAGTTAAGATGCAATGAAGAGTGAAGGGGATAAGTAAGTGAAAATGAAGGCGTGCTAGTGAAGATAGAATAATAAGAGTGTTATTGAGTTAAGATGCAATGAAGGGTGAAGGGGATAAGTAAGGAAAAATGTAGGTGTGCTAGTGAAGATAGAAGAGTAAGAGTGTTATTGAGTTAAGATGCAATGAAGGGTGAAAGGGATAAGTAAGGGAAAATGTAGGTGTGCTAGTGAAGACAGAATTGTAAGAGTGTTATTGAGTTAAGATGCAATGAAGGGTGAAGGGGATAAGTAAGGGAAAATGTAGGTGTGCTATTGAAGACAGAATAGTAAGAGTGTTAGTGAGTTAAGATGCAATGAAGGGTGAAGGGGATAAGTAAGGGAAATGTAGGCATGCTAGTGAATATAGAATAGTAAGAGTGTTATTGAGTTAATATGCAATGAATGGTGAAGGGGATAAGTAAGTGAAAATGAAGGCGTGCTAGTGAAGATAGAATAGTAAGAGTGTTATTGAGTTAAGATGCAATGAAGGGTGAAGGGGATAAGTAAGGGAAAATGTAGGTGTGCTAGTGAAGATAGAATAGTAAGAGTGTTATTGAGTTAAGATGCAATGAAGAGTGAAAGGGAAAAGTAAAGGAAAATGTAGGCGTGCTAGTGAAGATAGGACAGTAAGAGTGTTATTGAGTTAATATGCAATGAAGGGTGAAGGGGATAAGTAAGGGAAAATGTAGGGGTGCTAGTGAAGATAGAATAGTAAGAGTGTTATTGAGTTAAGATGCAATGAAGGGTGAAGGGGATAAGTAAGGGAAAATGTAGGGGTGCTAGTGAAGATAGAATAGTAAGAGTGTTATTGAGTTAAGATGCAATGAAGAGTGAAGGGGATAAGTAAGGGAAAATGTAGGTGTGCTAGTGAAGATAGAATAGTAAGAATGTTATTGAGTTAATATGCAATGAAGAGTGAAGGGGATAAGTAAGGGAAAATGTAGCCGTGCTAGTGAAGATAGAAAAGTAAGAGTGTTATTGAGTTAAGATGCAATGAAGGGTGAAGGGGATAAGTAAGGGAAAATGTAGGTGTGCTAGTGAAGATAGAATAGTAAGAATGTTATTGAGTTAATATGCAATGAAGAGTGAAGGGGATAAGTAAGGGAAAATGTAGGCGTGCTAGTGAAGATAGAATAGTAAGAGTGTTATTGAGTTAATATGCAATGAAGGGTGAAGGGGATAGGTAAGGGAAAATGTAGGGGTGCTAGTGAAGATAGAATAGTAAGAGTGTTATTGAGTTAATAGGCAATGAAGAGTGAAGGGGATAAGTAAGGGAAAATGTAGCCGTGCTAGTGAAGATAGAATAGTAAGAGTGTTATTGAGTTAAGATGCAATGAAGGGTGAAGGGGATAAGTAAGGGAAAATGTAGGTGTGCTAGTGAAGATAGAATAGTAAGAGTGTTATTGAGTTAATATGCAGTGAAGGGTGAAGGGGATAAGTAAGGGAAAATGTAGGCGTGCTAGTGAAGATAGAACAGTAAGAGTGTTATTGAGTTAAGATGCAATGAAGGGTGAAGGGGATAAGTAAGGGAAAATGTAGGGGTGCTAGTGAAGATAGAATAGTAAGAGTGTTATTGAGTTAAGATGCAATGAAGAGTGAAGGGGATAAGTAAGGGAAAATGTAGGTGTGCTAGTGAAGATAGAATAGTAAGAATGTTATTGAGTTAATATGCAATGAAGAGTGAAGAGGATAAGTAAGGGAAAATGTAGCCGTGCTAGTGAAGATAGAAAAGTAAGAGTGTTATTGAGTTAAGATGCAATGAAGGGTGAAGGGGATAAGTAAGGGAAAATGTACGTGTGCTAGTGAAGATAGAATAGTAAGAGTGTTATTGAGTTAAGATGCAATGAAGAGTGAAAGGGAAAAGTAAGGGAAAATGTAGGCATGCTAGTGAAGATAGAATAGTAAGAGTGTTATTGAGTTAAGATGCAATGAAGGGTGAAGGGGATAAGTAAGGGAAAATGTAGGCGTGCTAGTGAATATAGAATAGTAAGAGTGTTATTGAGTTAAGATGCAATGAAGAGTAAAGGGGATAAGTAAGGGAAAATGTAGGTGTGCTAGTGAAGACAGAATTGTAAGAGTGTTATTGAGTTAATATGCAATGAAGGGTGAAGGGGATAAGTAAGTGAAAATGTAGGCGTGCTAGTGAAGATAGAATAGTAAGAGTGTTATTGAGTTAAGATGCAATGAAGAGTAAAGGGGATAAGTAAGGGAAAATGTAGGTGTGCTAGTGAAGATAGAATAGTAAGAATGTTATTGAGTTAATATGCAATGAAGAGTGAAGGGGATAAGTAAGGGAAAATGTAGCCATGCTAGTGAAGATAGAATAGTAAGAGTGTTATTGAGTTAAGATGCAATGAAGGGTGAAGGGGATAAGTAAGGGAAAATGTAGGTGTGCTAGTGAAGATAGAATAGTAAGAATGTTATTGAGTTAATATGCAATGAAGAGTGAAGGGGATAAGTAAGGGAAAATGTAGGCGTGCTAGTGAAGATAGAATAATAAGAGTGTTATTGAGTTAAGATGCAATGAAGGGTGAAGGGGATAAGCAAGAGAAAATGTAGGTGTGCTAGTGAAGACAGAATAGTAAGAGTGTTATTGAGTTAAGATGCAATGAAGGGTGAAGGGGATAAGTAAGTGAAAATGTAGGCGTGCTAGTGAAGATAGAATAGCAAGAGTGTTATTGAGTTAATATGCAATGAAGGGTGAAGGGGATAAGTAAGGGAAAATGTAGGCGTGCTAGTGAATATAGAATAGTAAGAGTGTTATTGAGTTAATATGCAATGAAGGGTGAAGGGGATAAGTAAGTGAAAATGAAGGCGTGCTAGTGAAGATAGAATAGTAAGAGTGTTACTGAGTTAAGATGCAATGAAGGGTGAAGGGGATAAGTAAGGGAAAATGTAGGCATGCTAGAGAAGATAGAATAGTAAGAGTGTTATTGAGTTAAGATGCAATGAAGGGTGAAGGGGATAAGTAAGGAAAAATGTAGGCGTGCTAGTGAAGATAGAATAGTAAGAGTGTTATTGAGTTAATATGCAGTGAAGGGTGAAGGGGATAAGTAAGGGAAAATGTACGTGTGCTTGTGAAGATAGAATAGTAAGAGTGTTATTGAGTTAAGATGCAATGAAGAGTGAAAGGGAAAAGTAAGGGAAAATGTAGGTGTGCTAGTGAAGACAGAATCGTAAGAGTGTTATTGAGTTAATATGCAATGAACGGTGAAGGGGATAAGTAAGGGAAAATGTAGGCGTGCTAGTGAAGATAGAATAGTAAGATTGTTATTGAGTTAATATGCAATGAAGGGTGAAGGGAATAAGTAAGTGAAATATAGGTGTGCTAGTGAAGATAGAATAGTAAGAGTGTTATTGAGTTAAGATGCAATGAAGGGTGAAGGGGATAAGTAAGGGAAAATGTAGGCGTGCTAGTGAAGATGGAATAGTAAGAGTGTTATTGAGTTAAGATGCAATGAAGGGTGAAGGGGATACATAAGGGAAAATGTAGGTGTGCTAGTGAAGATAGAATAGTAAGAGTGTTATTGAGTTAATATGCAATGAAGGGTGAAGGGGATAAGTAAGGGAAAATGTAGGCGTGCTAGTGATGATATAATAGTAAGAGTGTTATTGAGTTAAGATGCAATGAAGGGTGAAGGGGATTTGTAAGGGAAAATGTAGGGGTGCTAGTGAGGACAGAGTAGTAAGAATGTTATTGAGTTAATATGAAGGGTGATGGGGATAAGTAAGGGAAAATGTAGGCATGCTAGTGAAGATAGAATAGTAAGAGTGTTATTGAGTTAAGATGCAATGAAGGGTGAAGGGGATAAGTAAGGGAAAATGTAGGTGTGCTAGTGAAGATAGAATAGTAAGAGTGTTATTGAGTTAATATGCAATGAAGGGTGAAGGGGATAAGTAAGGGAAAATGTAGCCATGCTAGTGAAGATAGAATAGTAAGAGTGTCATTGAGTTAATATGCAATGAAGGGTGAAGGGGATAAGTAAGGGAAAATGTACGCGTGCTAGTGAAGATAGAATAGCAAGAGTGTTATTGAGTTAATATAAAGGGTGAAGGGGATAAGTAAGAGAAAATGTAGGCGTGCTATTGAAGATAGAATAGTAAGGGTGTTATTGAGTTAAGATACAATGAAGGGTGAAGGGGATAAGTAAGAGAAAATGTAGGCGTGCTAGTGAAGACAGAATAGTAAGAGTGTTATTGAGTTAATATGAAGGGTGAAGGGGATAAGTAAGAGAAAATATAGGCGTGCTAGTGAAGATGGAATAGTAAGAGTGTTATTGAGTTAAGATGCAATGAAGGGTGAAGGGGATAAGTAAGGGAAAATGTAGGTGTGCTAGTGAAGATAGAATAGTAAGAGTGTTATTGAGTTAAGATGCAATGAAGGGTGAAGGGGATAAGTAAGGGAAAATGTAGGTGTGCTAGTAAAGATAGAATAGTAAGAGTGTCATTGAGTTAATATGCAATGAAGGGTGAAGGGGATAAGTAAGTAAAATTGTATGCATGCTAGTGAAGATAAAATAGTAAGAGTGTTATTGAGTTAAGATCCAATGAAGGGTGAAGGGAATACGTAAGTGAAAATAGAAGAGAGTAAATGCTGTGCCATTATCACAGTTTTTGGTAATTTATATTCTTTGCATTTAATGAGTTGTAGAATGATATAATAGTTGCGTATATGCTGTGCTTAATGAGTTTACAATTCTAGGTATAGAGGAGGTCAGAAACAATGTGGAAAGGGTTCTAGAACAAAGTGCAACACAACTCTCAAGTGTTCCCGATTTTGTGGAACCTCACTAATTTTGTGTCATGCTTTTGGCCTATCCCTCATAAAATTTATGATTTTCTGGTAAATCACGAAGGATTACAGCCCATCAGGAATGCCAGGCATTAGGGTTTCATACTAGTTTTTGTTAAGGAAAATGCATGCTGATGAAAAACCTGTTGTTCTTTTAGATTTTTAAGTGAGCTAAAATAATATTTAAAAATTGTTCCTGATGTTTGACATTTGGCTTCCCCCCACAATTATTTTTGGCTTTAACTGAATTCATGAGCGAAGAAGGTAAGAGGTTTGGTGTAAATCTGAAGGCAGTTTAACAGTAGGTAGTAGTCTACAATGATAGGATGCTTTGGTGCTATGACTCTAAATTGTCTGACAGATACACAGTGGTGTGTTAATCATGAATCCAAGTTATGTAGCTAGGGTTTAAGACCAATAAATGTGAAGGCTGGGGATAATGGAAAAAACTGGGCTCTGGTTGTTATTTTATGTAGCTGGTAGAGTAGTTTGACAGCTGCTGTTTCACTCTGAGAGCTTTTGGAGACTGAAGGAGTAATTTCCATGTCAACTAAATGTATTCCGTGGTATCTTTCAAGGACCATTGTCACCCATCTGATTTTTGTATGTATGTATTACTAGTTGCATTTGTAAGGGGGTGGGGTGTTCTGCTGAACACCCTATTCTCTACCTTAAATAAATGACAGCTGGAAGGGGGAGCCATCAGACACTATAAATAGAATTAAGAGAACAATCCACCTCCGCGTCTTTCTGTCTGTCTACCTGCTTTACCTGTCTACCTATTATAATTTCACAGAAGTAATAAATATCAAAATAGAATGTCACCAAACAGCAGTCCACACTGCCCATTCCTGCAACTATATAGAGAAAAAGTAGACGGCTATGTCATTGGTATTCTTATCTACATTTACATGGGTTCAATTTTTTCCTTTATAGTTATGGAATCATATCTGGCTTTACAATGATTACAACTTAAAAACGACTCTTACTGCATGACATTGGGTGCATCAAGGGATACCAGTAAGGAGCTATGGCTACAGTAGGATAGTTACCAACTCACTGTTTGCTAAACCTTGCAAAGAAGAAAGTCCAAAGTCTATCAGATATCAAGTAGTAAATGAGTACTCTTTTGTCTCTATGTATTGAATAATGTAGGTTAGTGCTTATTATATCTCTTAGTTCCAGGGAAGGGACTGTGGAGCTTTAGAACATATTCACTGGCACCAAGGTACACCATATGGACTAAGCAGTGGACCACTCTGCTGAAGAGTATAATGGTTTCTGCTGTGGAGGTTAGTCTTGGCAGCAGTCAATAACTGGTTAGACTGTAGTGGGCTAAACAAATAGAATGGCTGATTGTGAATAAAAGAGTGATGGAAGCATATTGAGAGATAGAGAGAGAGAGAGAGAGAGAGAGACAAGGTAGGGGAGAAGACAGAGCAAGCGAGAGTGAGAGAAGGACAGAGAGAGAGAGAGAGAGAGAGAGAGAGAGACAAAGAAAGAGACATTTTTAGAGGTATCCTACCTGGAAATGTGGCTAGCTGAAGTCTCTGTTCACAAGGAAGGTAAAAATTAGGACAGGCCTCAGGGAGTAAAACATGGGAGGTGGATGATATCAAGCAAGGGGAGAGAGAGAGGGGTATTAAGATTACTACCAGGTTCTCTGCAAAGCAGACACAATTTTTTAGAATTGCGAGATGTGTTCTATGCCAATACTCATATTGTTTTCTCTTTTCCTGAGAATTCTAAATCAACATCTCTTTTCTTCATGGTTGGGAAGTTTTGCTTTTCAATACAAAAAACGAATACCAAGGCTATATGCTCTCACAAAATTAAAACAAAAGACAGCACAACCATGGCTGAGATAGTACAATAAAACTTAAAAAAAAAACAACTTTCTTAGTACTTTTATTTCACAATTCTTTGTTAAGTTGAGACATGAAAATAATAAACAGATGTTTTATTTAAGTCTGACAACTCTTCAGACAAGAAATGTTTGATTGTTTGTTTTAATACTTTCATTAAATTGTCAAAATTACAGTCACTGTATGGAGCAGGGACACGTTATCTATCATGCTGCTATATTTATAATCTTTCAGTTTCAGCTGATTATGAGATAGTGATGGCATACTAATGTCTACTTGATCAGTATATAACATTGTCTAGAATACTTTACCTGGCACCTCCATTCTCCTCAAAACTTTGAATGTTGTCTTGACCTTATTTTGGCATTTTGGTTGCTGTCTCATTTTCATTTCTTTTCTAACCACTCAGTTCCTACAGTGTGTGTGTGTGTGTGTGTGTGTGTGTGTGTGTGTGTGTGTGTGTGTGTGTGTGTGTGTGTGTGTGTGTGTGTGTGTGTGTGTTGGGGGGTATCTATACAATAGTTTTCTGTATAGAGCTGAAGGGGAAAAAAAAGTCCTCGAAAGAGCAGAAACAGTAATGTCAATATTAGTGTGGCACTGAAACAGGTAACACACACCTCACAATGAATGTAGTTTTCAGTTACATCATCATTGACAGACATCCAGAGTGGAGCAGTGCCCAACTGGTAACAGCCATACTATTGTTAGACTTCTATGTGGAGCCATATCTTTTGCAATAAGATATATACATCCATAGGTTTATCTGTGGTGGCTTTTTCTCAAATGTAGATCCATGCTCAGGTGTTTTCCATGGGTATCAAAGTTCACCACTCAAAAAAAATCTTAATGCACTTCAGTTATGCTCACATAATACTAGGCATCATTTTTTTCAGTTGCAGAAAGATTGTTTTTTTTTTCTGAAAATTCTGCCCTAACAAAGGAATTTTTTAAACATATGCTTCACAAGAAAAAAGTGCAACATACACACAAACACCATAGCTATCAACTGGACAGCTTTTCATAGATTGTCCAGATTTTTGCTCCATATTTTTGGTCTGTTCCTCATAAAATGTGTGATTTGCTGGCAAATCACTATGGATTAAAATCACTAAATAATGACATACATTTGAGTTTCAGACTTAATATCTTTCAGGAAATGTATGCTAACACAAATTCTGTTAATCTAGCAACTTTCTTAATTTATAAGAGTGATATTTAAAATCAGTCCCTGTTTTTAGGCCTTTGTCTTCCCATTATTTTAGGCTTTGTCCAGAGAGGTATGACAAACGCAGCTGAAAAATAATGCGTATGCATGCAAACAAGCACATCGTCCATACATACACACTGCTTAATAACATTCACTGCACCTCTTCCACAGTGTACATATTTATTTGCATAGATTATTTAAGTGTTCATGACAAATGTGAAGATATGTGAAGCCTGCATGAATCTGAATAAGTCAAATATATGTATGTGAACAAATGTTATAACAAATTACTGCAATATAGATGTCTAAATGTGTGCCAACAAGATAAATTATAAGTGTGAAGAAAAATTCATCAAATATGTATTATTTGCAGTGTTCACTAGTGTGAGCTTGATGCAGGTCACCTCATAATCAGTCAAGATGACATGAGGTTACAAATGTAGTATCACTTCTAACAATCAACACTAATCACCATTTCCATGACATCATATTCTGGGATAGACAGCCTTTGAGCAAGTGTGCTTAATTATTAATCATGGTTTAAATGATGGTTTGTGAAGGCTGAACACACGACATTTTGCAGGCAGTTGTGGCAGATAATTTATGATGCAGTAAGGTAAAATAAGCATATTTCTGTTTGTGCCATCTATCTTGGAGAATAGTGATCTAAGCAGGAGTGGCTGACCAGACATCCTACAACCATGATTTGCTTTTTGCGAGCCTTCTAAGAGACCTGTATAAACCACTGAGCAGCATATGAATTAAAAACGTTTTTTGTTGAACAGCACATTCTTCTAGTAAGAATGACAACAGAAATATTAACGATGAGAAATGTTCTTAACTGAGTTTAACTAATTACTTTGCATATTTCAGCATGTTTTTCATTCTCATTTAGGCACAATAACTGCAGAGCTTTCTACTCAGAAAACATAAATGAATATATCACCTAGTGGTTAATGAAAGAAGAGTGAATTAAATACATTAAAAAAACTTGATATTAGCCAAAGCCCTCAGTATTCATTGTGACACGTGGAACATTTGCCTCTGAAACTGTGGAACATCTGTTAACAGATTTAACTAGGGATCTTACATTATGGCTAAAGTATTTTTCTTTCTGCTCACCTTATACTTTGTTGATGAAACATAATGATGCAATATCATTTATCCTGAATGTCTGCTTAGAAATGTTAAGAATGAATGTGCGATAAATCCTCCCAATGTAGAACAAGGAGTTTTTATGAAGCAAAATTAATTCTTCTTTGAAGTGAAGTACAGGTGAAAGGTATAAGGTCTGATCACATAATTTCCTTTTGTAAAGCAAATTACAGTGAGTAAGATTAGCAATTAACTTAAGAAGATAATAATTGCTTTCAGGTAGTTTCTGAGAGCTAGTTTTAAATCTTGTAGGCCCAAACAGTTATGACATACAGAGAAGTGAGAGAGAGAGAGAGAGATGATATGTACTTACTATGGCTTTTCATTTGTAATACATATAGAATAATAAAATGCCAGACTGAAGAGGTTTAGGCCATTTTACTTGTTGCTTTAATTCTCAGAACAATGCCCTAGCAGGCATGCACATCCATACTTACACAGCAGCATCAGGACATGCTACAACTCTTATAATCAAAATTACTTGGAATAGGAAATCACTATCTACAAGAAACAAGGTAGGTGAACTAGTCATAACCAATGTTTATTCATTATTCAGGCAAGCACAGTAACAGTAAACTAAACTGTAAGTTGCTGAAATAAACTGGTACAAATACGGAAAATATACAATAAACTAAACAATTTATTATTTTATTTTATTTTACATTTGTTGACGTGGCTTGTCCGAATGAGCTGAAGAGCCTTTTTTCAGCGGAGGCCCGGAGAGAAAAGCTCCAACATAATATACGATTTTCATAATAAATTGCCATTAAACATCAATGTTACAGGATTATTACAAGGCATTAAGTAGCAATACAATGTTATACAGTGACAATAATCAGGAGTGTAGCAAAGCTCTTTCAAAATGTATAAAAAGAAAATGTCATTAAGATGAATATAATTTTTGGGGTAAGTGATTACAAAAACCCATTTTTATCATAATGTAGTTGCATGAAGGGAAGACAAATACTATAAAATGCGTCACTGAGGTGATTAGCTTAATAGGTTTTAGAAGACAGATTGAAAGAGTAGTCAAGGAAGATTAGAGTGAGCTAGTGAGAAGAGTGAGTTAAAGGCAGAAAAGTAGATTAAGGTATTGGAAGCAGGGAATGTTAACTGAAGCACATACAACTAAATGAATGTCATGTTTTTGTGCAAAGTGCTTTTATCAGGTCTGATAAAAATCAAAATAGCTGTTTATGTTTCTGCATGTGTATGTACACATATACACATACATGCATGCATTTTATATATATATATATATATATATATATATATATATATATATATATATATATATACATACATGATTCCATGTCAGATGATGGCAGTTATGGGATTTACCAAAAATGAAGCTTCAGCTGTAAAGTGATGAGCAGTAGCGACCAGATATTCCATGTTGAAAACTACAGTATACCACCAAAGCTCTAAGTATGCCAGACAAAAGAGAAGATCAGCATTGGTAAGGATTCCTTTGTCATTTATTTCCCAGTATGATATCGGTCAAAGGTTGTATCTGCAGTCTTCAGAAATATTTTACTCTCATGGCTGTCATTAGGGAGGCTTTTGTAGGTTAGTTAGTTATGATGTTTTTTTTTTTTTAGTTCAGGTTAAGCTAGTTTATTTTGTAGGTAGCTTTTTGTTTTTATTTTTATGACTCTCTGCATGGGATCAATGGGTTTAAAGTTTAGGTTTGGTGTGGATACCTTTGTGCTTTGATTCAGTAATATGGTTGCCAGTTTTATAGTATTTTTTGTCATTGTTTTCCTTTTTTTTATTGTAAATATTTCAGTGTTCTGAGGCACTTCTCAAAAGGTAAGGCTGTACATACATTTACTTTGGGGATTATTTATTTATTTTGTTTGTTTTATTTCAGAGTTTTTAGGCTTTTCTTAGGGCTGTACTACTTATCTTAAGCTAGGACTTTATTACTGTATTTTAATGTACTGGGGAGGTAATGTGTATATATACCTGCATTTATTGTTGGTTTATTGTGGCGTGTGTGTTGTGGTAGCTTAAGGTTGTTTAATGTGTATGGTCAGGGCTATATGTTAATGTGCCTTTAGTGTCATGGGTTGTGTTGTACTTGTGCAGAAGGGTGTCTCTTATGCTGACTTGTGATTATTTATTTATATGAATGTGTATGTGTTTTATGGTTGTTGTGTTTGTTCTGGTTTATGCCATGTTTGGCTTTTTTGTTAAGTTTTATGGCTGTGTGTATACTTCATGTGGAAATTTCTGCTGTACTTTGGGAGGGCTTGTTATATTGTGGTGGGAGAGAATATTTTGAAGAATATTTATTTGGACTTTGTCTGACTGGCTTTAATTATGCTATTAATATAAAGTAACATAATATATATATATATATATATATATATATATATATATATATGTATACATGTGTAGCTAACGATTCATTGCATCTAGTGGTTTCTTTAGGTAGTTCATTCTTTTATTTCACAATTCAGTTTAGTGTACTTTTAACCATTTATGCTAATTGTGTTCTTAAAATTAGATATAGTTCATTAATGACTATATCACTACATTATATGTGAATGTTGCATTTCATAGGTTCATAGGTAAGTACTAGGCTATCTGCCCAGGGGCATTTATAAGCCTAGCCACAGAGTGATGGCTTTACGCCTCCCCCATTAGATTAGTAACCTATCCCAGGGTGAGAGACAAGGCTCTTGAAGTGATCCCAGGGTGGGGGCTTCGATGACCAGCCACTATTAAAGTTTCTCTTGAAGAGGTCAGAGGAAATCCTGTCGAATATAGTTAGGGATTCTATTCCATATAGGGGAGCTCTGTCGAAGCAGGGGTCCTCAGTATGTTCTCGAATTGTTGTGCATAGGTTCAAGTCACTAGAGCCCTATAGGTCAGGGATAGGTGAGTTGAGGGTGAAGCATGTCCATAGAGAGTGGATGACATGGCCCTATCTCTCAGGTATGGGTCACATAGAGCGAGCCCGGTAAGTGATGACTGAGAAGAGCTGAGAGGTTGAGTCGTGCTTCATGGGGATCTGTTTAAGGCCCTTAATCCTCTTAGTGGGGAGTACTTCTGTGGTCTTTTGTATTGTTGCAGTGTTAATGGGTACATCCCAAATGGGCACTTGTGCTCTATTATGGCAGGAATGGTGAGGAGGATGGGCGTGCCTCCTTGGATGATTTTCTGAGCACTTTAGCGTGTGGTTCTCAAAGGAGGCATGCTATCTTCTGACCGTTTGGCTATAGCCAGTTCTCAAAAGTGCCATCTATGTGGTAGTTTGCCAAATTACTTTTACTTTACTTCATTACTAATGCATTTTAGTTGGTACTTTGAGTTTTCCCAGATGGGATTACTATTTTGCTCTTTGAGCATTTTAGGCGAGGTGTTGACACCAGAGAGAGGTGTTTGTGCACCCAATTTACAGTACTGTGATGTCTGTTGCAGCCAGAGGTCCAGCAATTTGCAATTACTTGTCATCTGTGAAGACGGAGGAAGCCACAGTCCCTTGCCATTTGCCTGTACTTGAGATATATACCCAGAACAGGAGGGTCCCCATGGTGCCTGCCCCTGTTGGAGACTCTGACTGTGACTGGTTTAGATTCAGACATGGTGCCACACTCTTGTGGGTTGGTGTCTGAGCCAGTCGGCAACCTATGATTGACATGGGGCTGATATCAAAGTGGCAGAGTGAGTCTATGCTGCTGGTTCCAGTGGATGATGGTTATCTATGCTGGTGACTGGTCCAGATAGAAAGTGGTGGACCACCTTCCCAAAGATCCCCTTTAACAAACTGGAAGAACTGTGGGAAATGGAAATAGCCAAGTTCAGGGCTTTGAATCTGCCTTAGACAAAACCTAACTCCAGGGGGGGCTTGTCTGGAGGTTCCCAATGTCCCTGCCATAGAAGTCCCACCGACGAGGGATAGTTGTGCTTTGCAGACCAAGAGTGTCTAGCTTATGTTGCTGTCACGCTATTCTTTGGGTTGCTAGCCTGGAGTAGGGGAGCTGTTGCTGTCTGCTATTCTTTGGGGGCATAGCCTTCATTTTGAAGCTTGTGTAAAGACACAACCTGGGATACCATCTGGTCCCAGTGATGCTGTGTTTGGCCTGGGATACCATCTGGTCCCATTGATGCTGTGTTTTTGGCCTTTGCAAGGGCTGTCCTACTGGGTGTCTGAGATATCTGGGTGGTGGTGAAAGTGAGTGTGAGTACTGGCCCCTTTGGTGGAGACTGTGTGAGTAATGCACAGAACTTGTCAACCGGTATTGCCAGCCATTACTATTTCGGTTCAGTATATTTGTTTTGTCAGCCCACTAGCTCGCGGGTTAAGTTCGAGAGTTTGCCCTAGACTAAGAGTATAGTTAAAAAGAAGGCCTTGTGGTTATCTTATATGATTTTTGGCTATGAGAGCGGTTTGACGGATGATTTAGAGAGGGAGGAAACAGTTTTTATCATTTTTAATTAGATTGCAGTTTTGTTTTTTATCTCTTTGTTTTTATTTATTGCTAGGTTTCCTCTTCTGTTGTAAAGTTTATCTATTGAGTCTCACTCTTTTAGCTTCCTCAGGATTGAGGTGCCATTTGGTTTGAAAGAGATAGCTCGGTCCATGCATTTTGAGGCTTGTTCATGGAGATCATAGCACAAGGATTGATTGGAGGATTCATCATTTTGACATTTTGATTGGGATGTTTTGTTGTTGGAGAAGATTTCTTGAGGGATTGAAGTTTTTGTGGGGGTGGCCGGGTGGTTTCTACCCTTGACTGTGGGGGGTGTTTGGAGTCTGATACCCAATGTAGTTGGTTTGTGATCTCGATCTTACCAGCCAGCGAGTATGTACCAGGTCCAGTTCATTGTTCCCCATGTTGGTGATGACCAGGTCCAGTATGTTGTCACCTGAGTTGGGGAGTGTTGACAAGCTGTTCCAGGGCATTGAGGTTTCTTGAAAGTGTTTCCCAAGCCCAGTTTGAGGAATTTGACTTGACCCAGTTCCCAGTCCAATGTTTGAACCTACTTTCTATTGTTCTCATTGTGTTGGGTGGAATCTTCACTTTTACCTGATTCTCCAGGGTCTTTCTTTGAGGGTCCTGAGACAAGGGTGATCAATGTGTAACACACTTGGATGTGAACAGTCAATTTACCTGCTGTCAGCTGCACTTGGAATGGTGTGGGTGTTCCACATGCGTCTTTACCCTGAAGGTGTGGGTGTTCTAGATGAATATGATTTTACCCCCTCCTGTTGTAGAGTTATAGCCTGGTAGTGTTGGGTACTATGAGTAGCCTTATAACAGTTTCTGTCACTGCACATACTGGAGATTTTGAACAGGTTTGGAGCACTGCACATCGAGTGCGTTTGAGGGTTTTAAGGAGGCCTCAGTGCGTGATTACCCTCAGTTTTTTTTCTGGCGTTGAGCAACGGGAGGCGGGTTTTGTTTGAGTCTTTGTTTATGGGTGAGGGTTTGCTTTGAGCCTTGCGGGCCAGGCAGTATTGGCCAGGCAAGCCAGAGTGCCAGCCGTCTCTGCCCAGGGCGACAGGTGCAAGCCGTCTCTGGCGGGAAACAGCATTGAAGACTGCACATGTGGAGTCAGGCTGATGCCAGATCCTTAACCAATTGTTGAAAGTTTAAATTTTTCTTCATATGCTGGCATCATTTTGAGTGAGGGCAGGATGCTACTCAAGGTCAGGGGCTACTCACCAGGGGGAGTACCAACCCGGGAGGCTCTCCAATGTCTCTTCATGTAATCCTCGAGGTACATAATCAGGAGGTACATCATGTACAATGACACCAACATGCTGGCATTGAAGTCATATCTGTATGTGTTGTGGGTTATCTGAGGCTGATGCGGGCACCCGACGGCGGTTCTGGCGCGACGGGCTTTTGCGGTGACTTCCTAGTGGAAGTCTAGTGGATATCTGTGTGCCTGATGATAGAATCACTGATTACACAGTTACTAGTGTTATTTAGTGTTTATTTAGGGCTGTTTTAACTTTTACACTTTTTGTGACATTTGTGTTACCTGGTTACCTGGTTCTGTTGTGGGGTGGGGGTTTGCTTGTGTTAGAGTGGTCTCTGTTGTTTAGGCAGGTTCTTAGTTAGCACCTTTTTACTGTACATACACACCAGCGTTAATGGATATAGGGTGCCACATAAACGAGTCAATAACAAAAAAGGAAGCTGCACCAAAGCATGGCCAATAAAACTTAATGTACTTTGAGTAAGCGCTTTCACGAATCCCGTTCACTTCTGCAGACTCTAAAAACTATTACACATCCAAAACCATGCTTAATTAAAAACTCAAAAATTGACCAGCTAATAAGGTACTTCCAATTGACAATGTAGCTCAAACATTTAAAGAAACAGTAACAGCAACTTAAAGAAGTTAAAATAACAACATATTAAAAACAGAAACACAAACAAATTCATATATAATAAAATCTCAGATTGGATGCAGCAGTCAGTGAGTCACAAATGCATATAAAAAAACCTTTGCAAACAACTATGTCATGTTCTTTCTAGATAAAAGTCCTCACATCTGTTAATTCATAAGCAATTGCAACACTGTATATCATATCAGATGTTAAAATAAAATGAATACATTCAACCTAAAAAGGAGCAAGTAAAGACAATAAACTAACCCCAGTGAAACATGAATCATCATTCTACACTTTATAATCAGCATTAGGCTTTATAGCATTCCACTGGATTTCCCTTTTACTTAAAGGTCTCCATATGAAACATAGATTCTAAGATGCACTGTGTGAATGTAATGAGACATTCCACTGTACATTGCTAGACCATCCCTAAACTGAAACACGACTTTAGCTGTTAAGATAACTCAAAAATGTCAAACAGAAATTTAGGTTGACTATCTAACAGTAAAACTCACATTAAAAAGACACAATAAAACATAACACTAAAGAAAACGAACCCATTCCTAAAACAGGAACGCTCATACAAACATACTCTATGGTTGCTGATGGTAATAAAGTATTAAACTGCAGCTTAAATCTGTCAGCTATCCATGTGACTTACATTCAGGACACATTTCATTTGAAGGATGGTTTGATCCTATTTCCATAAATTCACTGCAAGTCAGGATTCCCAGACGTCCCTATTTGAGCGGGACTGTCCGTAGATCAACAACCCAATCCTTAGTCCCGTACTGCCTGTTAAAATCCTGGAGAAACATCCTCTGCTTTGTGATTTTTGATTGGCTTGTATACTGGCATACAGGCCAATCATAAATTGCAAAGCAGAGCCACTTCTGTTCAATGCAGAACAGCTGGATGTTCTGCATTGATTGGATAGTATGAAAGACCTTTTTTTTTGTCTTCATTTAGTCTGAAAGGCCTTTTTTTTGTTTTGGTCCCTTGGTCCCTGCCTGTCCCTTTAGAAATCTGGCAACCATGCTGCAAGTGCAGAAATCACAAGAACAATACAATGCTGTCATCAATCACAGGCCAAACTAACAAACACTACTGCTCTTTTAAGCTTAGCATTAAATAAACTACCCACAGCGTCATCTACTGTCACCTTCACAATATATCGTGTTAGCTGCTAATACCAAAGAATGCAAACTCAACCTTAAAACTGACAGATATTTCTACAAAGAAAATGTGCCCATCTCACATATATGGATGGCCTCAAACAACCATCAAGATATTCAGGTTTAAATATATAGAAATACATCTGGTGCCCTAATTAGCTAAGACTAGACCTAATAAACCCACTTAAGATATAACATTCTAATCACCATACTATGCTCACCTCCTTACATACTTCTCAACCTCTCAGTGCAAGAAAGCCTCAACAAAAGGTTGAGATCCCTCATCCTCTAAAGCTAGCTATGAAAACAGAATTGCAGCAGATAGTAAAGACAACTACAAGGCCTTCTATAGGTATGTAAAGAATATCCACAGCAGTACCCAGATTTGCTCTGAGCTACTGCAGAATGGTACCTCCTATACCGAACCACCAGATATTGCCAATATACTGGCCGACAGTTTCAGTGCTAACTTTACCCCTTCCCCCCATAGGACCGATCACAATACCAGTAGATTGCCAGGCACCCAGTATTACTGCTGCACAGGTTAAAACAGCACTGTCCAAGGCCAAGAATACAGACCTGTCAATATCCTTGGCTGTTTTCTACATGAACTACAGAGTGAACTGGCACCTCACCTGTGTGCCCTGTTCAATCACAGCCTCACCTCAGGCGTTGTCCCTACCGAATGGTGCACTGCTACAGTCATCCCTTTCCATAAAGGAGGAGTGACTACAGACCCTGGGAATTATCGCCCAATTAGCCTGACAAGTCTGATATGCAAAGCTATGGAATGCATCATCATGGACCTAATAAACAAGGATATAGGGAATCTCCAAACTCCGGGTCCTACACAGTTTGGTTTTGGGAAGGGTAGATCATGCCTGCTCAACTACGTCAACTTCTTTGAGTCAGTCACCAGAGCTGTGGATAAAGACAAGGTAGTTCATACAGCCTACCTTGATCTGGCCAAGGCCTTTGATACCATTCCCCATTCAAGAATCATAGAAAAACTCACTAAGCTAGGCATCAACCCCTATATCACTAGGTGGGTTGCAAACTGGCTCACAGATAGAACCCACAGTGTGAAAGTAGCCGACTCTAAATCAGACTGCCGACCAGTCACGAGTGGAGTCCCACAGGGTTCAGTCCTGGGTCTTCTCCTGTTTGGTATCTACTTCTCTTTAGTCCAGGCCAACACAAAGGGACTCTTGCTGACAAATTTCGCAGATGATTACAAGTTGGGAGCTATTATTAACTCCCCAAGTGATGTAGACATCCTACAGAAAGGCCTCAATGAGACCAATGACTGGTGTCAGAACCATGGCCTTAAGCTCAATGCCAAAAAATGTGTCGTCATCCCCCTTAGGAAAAACCTGGTTCCCTTGTATTACCACATTGATGGTAGTTCACTGAAAACAGAAGGTGTTATAAGAGATCTGGGAACACAGGTTCACTGCAAACCTCTCTTTTGACCACCACATTGCCACTGTGGTCAGAAAGTCCTTCTATGTGGCACATCTCATTAATAAGGGTTTTGCATCCAGGAAGAAAGAGGACATTATCTCCCTCTACTCTTCCCTGCTTAGGCAAATCATCGAGTACAATGCCCCATTTGGCATGTACCTCACTAGACACCTGCAACAATTGGAGAGGCCACAAAAGTACCACACAAAGAGGATCCTAGGCCTTAAACACTTGTCCTATATGGACAGACTCAAAAAACTCCAACTATTTTGTCTCATATCACCTACTTAGAGGCAATCTCTGCTTAACTTACAAAGCCATGTCTGACCCAGCTCTGTTAGAAATGCTACATCTAAAGAAATCCCAATCCCTCCTCACCACATGCTCCAGAGACCTCAAACTCATTACCACAATCAACAGAACATGCTGGAGGGACAGGTTCATAACTCAAAGACTGCCCATGCTATGGAATAGACTTCCCATATGTGTCAAGCAGAGCACCTCACTGGCCCTCTTCAAGAGAAATTTTGATGAGTGGATGGGAAATAGAAAATTCACTCCGGGGATCACTGGACTAGGTGGTCCAAAACACCATATCTATACTGAAACCGAAGGTATGTATATTCAAAGTATGTTTGACTAAGGCTCTACATTCTAATTTCCTGATCTCAAATGATATTCTATCAGGGCAATATAACTTTCATCTATCCAAATCCCAAATCCTCCTAATAACTCTCTCTAAACTGTATACTGCTATGTGACTATCTATGTCACCTTATTCTCCATTAGTTCTCAAGTGGTCCACAAGTTCTCTCAAAAAGTGGCAAATCTTTGGTGTGTGTGCTGCCCTGGTGCCTTCTCATCCCTCATCTTTCTCAACATATTCCCTTCTTTTTCAACTAATCTAACTGTTTTAACTGTGCATCACAAAAAAGTCATCACAACTCAAAGCCTAGACAACCTCATGGCCTGTCTCTTAACTATGTTATTAAAAATATAGTTTAAAATATTGATAGAATGATGAATAAATATATCTTTTCCTCTCTTTTCAGTAAAGATCAATCAGGAAACCCACACAGGTCTCTACTAACAAGGACATCCAAAAATTCAATTCTTTCAAATGAAGACTTTGCCATAAATTTAAGAAAGCAAGTACTGTCTTTCAGAATAGATTCAAAAGCATCCAATTCACATTCTAAACCACACCAAATGAGGAATAAATCATCCACAAATCTTCAGTAAAACTGGACTTAGGAAACAGGTAGAACAACTCTGGTTTCCCATTCTGGAAGCACCATGTTGGCGTAGCTATTGGCACAAGAAGTGCCCACTGTTACTCCAGATATAGGTTCATGGGTTCATAGAATGATACTATGCTATTGGCCCGGAGGCACTTATAAGCCTAGCCAAGAATTTTGCCAATGTTCCTGCAAAGTCAGCACCTGTTTCCCCTGTCCAGCAGGGACACATGGGATCCCATGGGTATATTTTCTGTTTCCCATCCAGTCATCCAGGTTCCTCTTAAAGATGGCTAGAGAGGTACTCTGCTTGACATGGAGAGGGAGTTTATTCCACAGATGGGGGAGTCTTTGGAACACAAATCTATCCCACTAACAAGTTCTATTAATTTCTTATTTTATTAATATGTGCAGACAATATTCCTCATCAAACATACAAACATTATTTTCTAAAACTACTTCGAAAAACAAACAAAGGAGGTCAACAAAGACTAAATCGTATTCACTCCACTTTAACAAAAAGCTCCTCACCATTATAATACCCTGTTAATTGGGTATAACTAAATAACGACTGAACGTCCATGGTAACTAATAATACACCCTCAAGATCTGCAGATCATTCCACATACTCAAGCAAATCCAATAGAAATTGTTTAGTGTCCCTGAGAACAAACACATACTTATCAAGAATAGGCTTAAGAAATTTCTCTATATAAATAGAGAATGGCCCTGTCAACCAACCCCCCACCAGCCACTATAGGCTTAAATGAGGGCCTCAATGGATGTTTATGAACTTTGGGCATCCCTTGTTTAACTAACACAAGTGGGGCCTCTACAACCAAATAATCGAACAGATATCTAGAAATAGTTTGTGTGTTAAGGCAATCCAACAGCATGTTCATGATATTATTACACGTGTCCTATATCTGCAGCACTGATAACTACATATGTAGTCAAATCATCCAGCATCTATTCCATAGATTCAAAATAGTAATCTCTATTTATGACCAGCACCGAGCCACCCTTGTCTACAGGACATGTAACAATGTTCTTGTCATTCTTCAACTCATCCAGGGCTGCTCTCTCAGCAACTGATGAATTACAGAATCTACATTTTCTACTACTATCATTAAATAACTCATAAACGTCATGTTCACATTTTCTAGCAGACAGCTCTACAATCTGATGGTTCTGTAAAACAAACTCACTAGGTGTCTTAAAAATTATTATCAGCTGCATCCAAGGCAATATTATCATTACAGTACATAATTATCAACATCAAAGTCCTGATAAATAATTTTAAGTCCATAATACAATCAACCAAGTCTGCAGGTTGAGATGGTATAAAACTCAAGCCCCTATTCAGGACACTGAGTTCATCAGTAGAAAACTGCCTATCTGAACGATTCCACACTAAGGTGTATCTCTCACTGTCCACATTTTCTTTATAGTGGGATACCCCCTTGTCCCCCTGACTGCTTCCTCTTCCTTATCCTTCCCTGACTCCTGGACCTTTCTGACAAGGCATTCTGTCCTTGTCTGATGAGCGGGGGAACTGGGGAAAATCCTTTGGTCTCGCACCTGTCTCAGTTTTTCGCTTAACTGCAGTATCTTTCATGTGTGTTGACAGTTTTAGAATCTTGGAGACACACTCCCATCCTCTCTCCACCCGGGGTATTGTATGTGGACTCATTCTGGCTAATAGGTTCATTATTTATAGGCACAGTCTGTTCTACCTCAGCCACCACGGTAGTATCCACTTCCTCTACTGTGTTACTGATACCAACCTTATTGCTCATTGGTTTAGGCCACAAAACCACATGGTTATTGCTGAAATTATTCAAGTCCCTTTGCAGCTTCTTCCTCTTTTGCTATATTAGTGTCCTCTCATACACGCAAGCATTGTCAGTAACATGGCACAGAGTTTGGTTCATAGCATCTGCACTGGAAGTATTGTACAGATTGTACTGCAAGGACTGAATTCCACTCAATAGCTGCATTTCCAGGGGCCTGACATAATCAATCAATAGCCTCATGTATTTGTTACTGGTCTCTGTGTTAATCTGCTGTCATTTAGTAAGCAGGTCAGGGTACTAAATCCCATATGTCGGCATTTTTAACAACCTAAGTCCTCCTGGAAACAACACCAAGTTCAAGGCATGCTTCCAAATGGAAGCACTGTTGCATTCTTTTCAGTTTATACATACCATTCTCAATATGCCGAATACTGCTGTTCAACAGTTCTTTATTTACTTGATGTTCATCACGCACTGTACTTGATAATGATGATATATTCAGCAGCAATGGATTAGTGTCCACATGTAAGAAACTGGTTAGACTCTCATTCCTCCAGTTCTTATTACCATTCCTTGGATTAAAATCCAGTTCTATGTCAGTAGCAGTAAATCCTTCAGATGTGTTCTCCACGGCCCAATATCAAACTAGCAATGGCACCAATGGATATAACGTGCCAAATAAACAAGTCAATAACAAAAAACGAAACTACACCAAAGCACAGCCAATAAAACTTAATATAATTTATTTGAGTAAGAGCTTTCACCAGCCCCGTTTACTTCTTCATACTCTTAAAAACTATTACACATCCAAAACAATACTTAAATAAAAATTCAAATATTTACCAGCCAATAAGATACTTCCAACTGACAATGTAGCTCAAACATTTAAAAGAAACAGTAACAGCATCCTAAAGAAGTTAAAATAACAACATAAAACAGAAACACAAAACATTTCCTATATAATAAAATCTCAAATTGGATGCAGCAGTCAGTGAGTCACAAATGCATATAAAAAACCTTTACAAACAACGGTATCATGTTCTTTCTAGATAAAAATCCTCACATCTGTTAATTCATAAGCAATTGCAACGCTGTACATCATATCAGATGTTAAAATAGCAGAATGAATATCGTCAACCTAAAAAGGAACAAGTACACTTCCTAAACTGTATAAGAAGGATTTTCTTAATCCCAAAGATGAGTCCTGGAGGAAGAAGATGCCCTTGACTAGGCTAGAACCATAAAGCTAAACTAAAGGAATATCTGGAACTGATAGAAGGCTCTGATCTTCACTCAAAGGGATTTCTCTATACCAGACTGAAACATTTGTGTAAAACAGAACTTAAGACAGTGAAAGCATCCTAGTACAGGAGAAAACAGGGCTCATTTTTCTCCGATCACAGTCTTTTCTTATCATTCGTCTCATCTTGGATCATGACATTTTTGTGACCAATATGTTACTGATGTACTCTATGTCTTCTTTGTAGACACAGCAGTCGCATCAAATCCTCCTCAGTCTGCCATATTGGGAACTGAGTATACTTCTTCCAGACTAAAAGTTGGAATAACACTTTGACTTTAACAAAATTTCAAGGGGGAAAGTTAGACATTTACTTGAAATCCTACTGGAAAAAAGGACAAGGTCCAGTGTACTCCATACCTCCTTTCTTATAAAAGGAAACTAATAATCAAACTTCCAAACCCCTAAACCATAGCTAATACCTGCCTTTATTATCAGGTGTGATTTCCACCACTGCAAACATGTGTCCATCATAAGTGTGTGAAAATGCAATAATCCTAAAAGCTTGAAATACTGTTCAATTTCTCTCTAGTCCCACTGTCCTGAAAATAAACTAGGCTATAAGGAGGTACCAGACTTACCTTCAAATTTGTAAGTATTTTCCTCAATCATTTTTATTTTCAATAAAGAGTACAGCATTCTCACCTCCACCAGTTGCTGATACTATCTATAAAGTAGACGTTTAACTGGTGCAATTTTGAAGTTCTGAGTCAGCCTAACAATAAAACAGTTATCAGTCCTCTGAATTGCCAATCGGTTTTGGTGTGGCATGTGACCAGCTGTGTTGTGTATGGGCTTGTGTGCATGAGTGTTTTTGTGCATGTGTGTGTCCTTATATGTACTGAATTCCAAACCACAAGTATCATATACATCAGGTAGTGGGGAATCACTGAAACTATACGACAAGTTGATTCTGTTAAACATTTTGTGCTATTAAGCAAGTTAAAAGTTAACTTTTGTTAATAAAGCTTCATTTCACTTCACAAACTATTTACAAGCAAAACTAATATTATCCAGTACACTAGAATCTCTTCTGATATTGGGCAAGCTTGTATTGAACCTCCTCCTTTTTCAAAATTCCATAAATTATCTTCCTACATGTGTATGTCAGCTAAATGTGACTTTGCATTCAAGTAGCTTTGTGTTACTTAACCCTGAGTGTTAAATTATAAAACTTCAAATTGTGAAAAAAAAAGAAAAAACTAAACCTTAAACTAAGGGTTGTAGACAGCACCCCCCACATCCCCCGCTCTTTAAATAAAATAACTCCGAGACCGCACTATAATGCGGTAAAGGGAAGACTTCCCTTTACTGCACTGTAGTGCGATCTTGGAGTTGGTATATTTAAAGAGCGGGGTGTGTGGGGTGAAGGGGGGCTCGACCCCCTGCTTTAGCATGTTTGGCGACTTTTTTTTTCACAATTCGAAGTTTTATAACTTTGACCATATGGTGTTACCCATATGGTATTCGAAGTTATAAAACTTCGTTCAAATAATATAGACCCACTTTGCCTATATTGCCTTATCCTTGACTGATCTAAACAAGAGGTGGGACCCTACTGAATGTCAAATTGACAAATGCCCGAGAATAAGCACTTCAGAAATTGAAGGACATGTGACCAGGGCCAATCTTAATAGCTTCAGACATCTTGAAACTGTTGGCTGCTTTTGCTGATGCCACTTAGATAGGAATCAGGGCAGTCTTGTCACAAAACGATTGAGAAAATGACCACCTCATTTGCCGCATTAGTTATAAGTTCAGTTTCACTGAGCAGCATTACCTAGTGACTGAAATGGAATTCTTAGTGACAAAATGACCACTTAAAATTCTAAAATATCCTCTTGGGAAATACTTTATTCTGGTCACTGACCATACCCCACTGCAGCAGCTTTACATTCAGAAGAACAGTAATTCTACACATCATCATAGCGTATTAGTCCATCAGCCATTTAAAATCAGTATCACCCATCATTCAAGCCATTACCACTTTAATGAAGATGAGCTGTCCTGGCCTATCACCACTGTAGGTCAAGAAACTGTTACCCTGTAGAAACTGTTCTCTTGTATAAAGAAACTGACTTGCCTAACTGACAGTTTCTGCTGAGCTAAAGGAACTTGACTGAACAGTTTACAATCAAAATACTGAAAATCAGTTGAACGTCCGACTCCTGTTTGAACATGGTAGGAGTGACAGTCGGTATGTCAACAGTCAAGTGAACGGCAGTTAGGAAGATTGCCAACAGGGCAGAGTAATGCAGCATGTCTGTAAACGGCAACTGTTGACGGTATGTGTTGATCATGTGACCTCATTAATATGCATGAGGCGATGAAATGCATCAAGGATACCATTGTTCACGGTTGTGAATTCCATGATTTTGATAGTAAACCGAATGAACTGTACTTTAGTAGATATTGAACTGTTTTCATGTTAAAGGTTCACGAATGTGTGTAGGAAAGGTGGACTAGATGACCTATCAATGTGCCTGTACTCACCACTTAGATTATCCATCTCCTAAAAGAACAATGAACAAGAACTGTTTACCTTTTTCTATTTTTTTCCCCTAAGCTAGACATAAGGGTCTTATTTTATCCTTTGTAAATAAACCTGAGTTTATAAGTCTAGACATATGGATTTTATATTACAAGGTGAAAAAAGTTACTGTTCACGTGTGTGTGTGTGTGTGTGTGTGTGTGTGTGTGTGTGTGTGTGTGTGTGTGTGTGTGTGTGTGTGTGTGTGTGTGTCTGTGTATCCTCACACAGGATTGTGATCCTGGGATGTCAACTAGACATCTCAGTTCCAAGAACCTTTCTTACACAATAACAAAATAGATCTTTATGTAACTCTATTTCTAAGGTTTTCCACTTAGACTTCAGTCACTGTGAGGGAATACCTCAGAACTTTGGGTCTAACGGCATGTATGATTCACATCACATGAGAAAGATACAGTGGAATTTGAAATCTCTTTGGTCCCAGCATCAACACCCTTTAACAAAGGGGGTGCAAAAGGAGGTTTACATGGGTCGTGATACCTTAATCATATTGGATCTATTCAGTTAGGGACTCCTTCCTAGAAAAAAATAACATCAATATGCCCAAACAATTCTCTCTCTCTCCCCGTGATTGTCACTTCTCACTAATGGGAAGAGTGGCTATCTTAGAAGACAATGACAGCAAAGTCATTCTCTCCACTGAGAGGGAGGATCCAGCTTCAGGGTTACAGAAGAATATGGCCATTCCCCTTGGACAGTCAGAATGCACAGAGGATGGAGAACCTGTGAACATTGGGGGGATAAATGCTGTGAGATCACTCTTTCTCTCCTTATCTGTAGGTTCAGCCTGAGACCGCTCCCTAAATAAGGGCTGAGAGAAGAACAAATAGGCTCAACAAGACTTGGGAAGACAGTGGTAAGGAGACTGTGGGATAGAAGTAGAGCTATAAAAACAGGTCTATAAAAAAGAAAGAACTATATATCTATATATGGGACCTGCACTCTTTACTGAATGTTCATTTGTTTCACAAGCGTAAATGGGAGCATTTTATTGAATGTGTTTTGCCAAATCCGATACCTAGGTTTATATATGGGGTGAGGTTATAATGGGCGAGTGTGTTTGCAAGGTAAGATTAGAGTTAGAGTTATGTAAGAGAATAGATTTAGAGTGTGTGTGTGTGTGAGTATTTGTAGGTTAGGGTTAGATAAGAGGATATATGTATTCTATGTGTGTATCTAAGTAGTGTGCATCCAAGCTGTATTGTGTTCTGGTAGTGTTATGGAAAGGCTTTTTTCTAAGGTAAAGTGTAGGGTTATTAGAAGGGCCAGGGAGCTGGGATAGCAGATATTACTAAGATGGTGCAAGGAGTGAAGAATTTATCAAAATAACGATGGCCAGGGAATGGATGCTTATATTTCTTTATGGTGTGATGTAGTGACTTTTGTATTCAATTTTATTTTATTTCTTTTTCATGGCATTTTTAAGTCAGTGTTTCTTCACTGACAATATTGCAATGTACTACAATTTGTTTGCAGTAGTACAATCTTATCCGAAAGGACAGGGATTAAAATCACAAGATCTGGGTATGAGAATATTCTGATGAACAGGAAATGTGACAGGGAGAACCAGAAGAGGCAAAAATAACAAAGCTTAGGAAAATGGAGGGAGAAAGAAGAATAATTATGGTGAGTGGTGCACCAGTAAAAAAATTATATGAAACATTTTATAAAAAGAGACAACACACAGTGATGGGGTAAGGGGGATACAAGGACAGAAGTGAGAGTGGTGTCAGAGCTGAGGAGGTAGAAAAACAGGGGAAGGAAGAATGCAAGTCAGATTGGTTTGGTAATTGTAGAATTACAGGAATGAAAAAGAAGTAAGGGAAGTGATATGTAATGACAAAAGCAAAAGTAGGCATTTGAAGGTCAAATGAATGGTGCTAGTAATCAGATTAAATCAAGAAGGCTAATCAGAGGGTGGGTATTCTACAAGTTTAGGGTACGCAAACAATGATAGGAGACACAAGGAACCACAGGGAAAGAGGAGCATTAGTAGCTTAAGAGGCAAAAGAATGAGTATAAAAAATATGACTTTGGTGAAGGGGAGATGTTTGGTAAGGGTACAAGGGATGAGAGGCAGGAGCTTTGTGTGTGCAGAACTACCGGCAGCGTAGATAGAACCAGTCAGGTTGTGCTAAAGGCAGCAGGCAAAAGGAAAAACAACCAATTTACAACTATGCATATAAAGTCAAATAACCTAAAAAAAAGTGTCTGTGAAGGTAGTAAATCACTGGGCAAGAGATTGGGAATCTTTTATGTTAATGTAGAAAACTTAATTATCTTAGAGGTACAAGCCTATATGCAGATATTCTTAGAAAAACAGAATAGGGGATTACAGTGTATGACTGAAGAGTTCATGTCAAGAGTTGCAGGTGACAGAGAAATGAAGATGCCTACGGTAATAATCTATAATATCCAAAAGACATGGACAGTATTAGCCTGAAAGTTATTCGGTTACTGAAAGAAAAAAAAAAAAACTGAAGTAAGTCTAGAAGTGTGGGACCTTACAACTGAAATGTTGTGGAATAAAAGTCAGTGACTGCAATGGTATTTAATATGGCATATAAAGACTAGGAAGGTGGCAAGAGGTGACAGTAAGTAAAGTAATGCATACTGAGGGAAATGTTGAACTTAAAGGGAAGGAAGGAAATATAGATGAAATAAGGACCTTAAAGTTGAGGGTAGTTCCGAGGACACAAAGTGAAAGGCTGAAGTATATAGATCATCAGAAAGAGAGAAATGATGATGAGAGACTTGGAATTAAAGGGTAAGTAAATTAAGTACGACATATAGTGATGGGCTACCTTTAGGAACAGCCTCACTCCCGAATATAGCTGAGCATATCCCAAAATTGCTTTTTCCTCCTACAGTATCACCTATGCATAGCGTGCTTCCCAGAAACCCTTCAATACCCTCCAGTGTCTTCATTTCTATTTTCACTGCACAAATTATAAATGTCCCTCCATCTTCTTTTCCCACTCAGATATCACATTGTTTCTGAAAGGAATTGACATCAGCCTGCCTAACACAGAGGATGTCCCACCCTTTCTGCAGATTTCACTTTGGGCATTGCTCAGTTCTACATCTAAATATGAGTCTTGCTGTGGCAAGCACCGTTACAGCTACAGTGAAACTATTTTCAGATTTAGATATTAGAAAAATCTTCATGTGAAGATAAGGTACCGGCTGTTATATAACACTTTATAAAAAAAAAAAACTGGCAACTACTCTCATTTTTACAAGTAAAGCATGGCTGTTATTCTTTTAATACAAGAAAATTAATGATTGTATGAGATTCTAGAACCTACTTGAAGATGCCACTTACAATATATTAGAAGCATGAGCTGTTGATTTAAAAAAATTTGATCTAAAACCTGACACTTAAGTAAAACAATGCAGATGACGCATAAGCCTGCTAGAACTAAAACTTCTGCTATCTAACAAAAACCTTGAATTTAGAAACCTTGCCTGGGATAAGGTTTACATGCACCATGTTTTATTTTTTCTTTCTTGATTGTTTATTTTATTTATTTACTTTTGGGCTTTGCTGCATGTCTACCATCTGACCATCAGCAACTCTAAGGCTGCACCCATAGCTTGACTTGTTTCTCAGTGTCCCTGGTGGCAGTTTACAATTAGCACAAATCAGACTAATTCAGTGAAATTTAAACACTAACACTGCTTTCAAAGACAATATAAAGAGTCAGGGACTCACAACACTGGTAGTGTTATGGAAAGGATTTTTTCTAAGGTAAGGTGTAGGGTTATTGAAAGGGCGAGAGGGCTGAGATAGCAGATATTGCTAAGATGGTACAAGGGGTGAAGAATGTATCAAAATAATGATGGCCAGGGCTGCATGCTTATTTTTCTTTATGGTGTGGTGTAGTGACTTCTATATTTGATTTTATTTTATTTCTTTTTCATAGCATTTTTAAATCAAAATAAATAAATGCTGCAACAAACCATCTTATTTTTCATGCCAAGGCCATCTTGTACAGGATACACAGTAAATTGTGGGAGCAAGAAAGTTAGTATTAAAAAAATAAATCTTATCAATATTGTAGCACCTATCTAATTAATTTGGAATATAACAAATTACAAAACTATAAAAGACAATCAGAATGTTGCTGAGGCATTAGTTCTCCACAGAAGATAAAGATGGTATGAAAAACAAACACATTGTTTTTAATTTTGTGGGGAGCTTTCTCATTCATGGGTAGTAGGAGTAAAATTAGGAAGATAGCAGAAGTTCTGGTAGAAGCCAAATTTCAGCAGATGAAAAGCTTGAAAAGGAAAGCTAACATTCTTGGACTTGTCCACATCAACCAATATAAACTGGAGGAGACACAAGAGAACAGAAACACATTATACTATTGTGGTAATGTGCACTCATCTTGTCTCCACAAATGTTCCCTGGAAGTTGTGTACCCATTTAAACACATCTGTGATATTAGCAGTTAAAAAAGTATTCTTTGCTTCATCTTTCAGCATGGTGTTAAAAGTAAAGAAAGTAAAACAGATGAAGAACTTAAATTCCAGTCTTTTGGTGGACAAGAGAAACTCATGAAACAAGATTCACGTTCTCCACTTACTTCACTGTTGTTTGCAACAGCATGGTATAAGGATTTTGTAGGCCTAAACTATTGGCATTTGTTAGCAGCATTGACAAGAGCTGCCATGTCTTCAAAGAAGAATATAACATATTTCTTTCAGCTGTACACCTTGATTAAGAGCCAAGCATGCAGATATTCATATTTACACTCCTTAACTTAGATGGATCAGTAGCCATCAAAAACAATTCTCTCTTATTTAGTCCACTTCCTTTTATATATGGGAGAGGGGCAATGGATGTATAGCTAGGCAGGATAACTAGTGTTTATAGATGCAAATTCTATGACATAACCAGCATGCAGTCAAATATACCAATGAAGAAACATGAATTTAATTGCAGATACTAAAAGCCAGATAAAATGACTATAGGGAGGAAATAGGGCAATTCTTGTTTATCTGTATGTCATGTGTTTTTGCTGTGTACGTGTAACTATACCTTTATTGCTTCTAAGCTACTGCATTCTTTGCATTATTTGCTTATCTATGTATTTGCTCAAAGATACAATACTATCTGAATTCTCATACTTTGCTAATCTTTTCTTTGTTGTCACTAGTAAACAAAAGTAAATAGTTTTTTTCAGATTGTTTAAATATTTATGCTTTGTATGTAACAGTTCTGAATTTGGTTTAACATGAATGTATAGACACACAGAACAATGCAGCAGGTTATGAAAGTTTTCATTTCCTACGCTTTTCTAAAGTGTGTGCTCGATAGTTTTATTACTGAACAATTCTAAGCAGATAAGGTAATGATTTAAAAATATATGAGGAAGTAGCACAGAGTTAATAATATTAGTTATTTCTCACCAAAGTATTTGCTGGACATTCATTTAACACTACAGCAATCCCCACCACCCTTCACCCAGTCTTCAGTTTGACTAGGGTGTGGTGTCTTGGTGACTTCAGCCATCTGGTACATGCAGTTACAATTATGAAAAAAGGACTTTCTTATGCAATTAATTGTATGAAATAATTCCTGGCCAACACAAATTGTCTACATGAAAATTAACTACCACCTAAGATAATGCAATATTAAATGACTGTATGGAAAAAAAAACAGGTTTTTCTTTCTTTTCGTTTAAAGACATGAAGAAGCAGTTGTTAACAATATTTCTTTTGTATACCTGAGTTTTTCAGATATATATTATTTTACTCATATATATCTTACATTTTTATTCGTACAGGCAATTGTTATCACATAAGCATTATGTCAATGCAGTTCTGTGCAGAGATATTTGCATGCTTTATTTTGAATTATTATAATAACCTTACAGGTGCATTCCTGCTGGTATACATATTTCTTCTAGCTAATACCCTCAATTATGCATTTTTGGTATATGATTTACATATGTAAAATACCCCCAAAAAAAAATGTTTTCTACTTACTATAGAACTCTGGCCTTCTTGCCTGGTCTGGCCTACACCCCTTTAGGTTGTCGTATCTGTGACCGCTCTTCTGGCTGGAGCAGATGATCCCTGTCAAGGCTTCCAGGTGTTCACCCAACTCCTGCAAGTTAACAATTTCTTTCCAGTTACTACCCCAGTGCATACCTTGATCGTATCCAGGTAGTACTCCTTAAGAAGGTATAGCACTATTTTGGTCTCTTTATCTAACCAGCTTTGAGCATGGCTTCATGCCTTAACAGGTGCTGCCATGACTAGAAACACCAGCGCAAAAATTAAGAAAGTATGAGCAGGGCTGTGGCTCTAAGTTTTAGAACTACTCCATCTGGGGTGTGACGCTACCTTGACCAAACAAACGCAACCAGCAGGAGCATTACAGTAGGTATTGTTATTACTGGCAAGTTTGGTTTAATCAAAGATGCTTTGTCATAGACATGCTTTTTTTAAAGGAATACATTCTAATTTTACTTAAATTGTGCATATAAAAACAATATACAATAATTATTTCGATACTGTAATACATATAAATGCCAGTGTTTGTGTACTTTGCCTTATGATTTTTTTGGAAGTACAACACCCAGATATTATGATTTCCTTTTTTGTAGCATCAAGGATTGGTATATATGCACACATATATATTTAGTTTTGGGGCAGTTGCATAAATACATCTAACTATATAGTTGATGAGCAATTTTTATAAACTTTTGACTATGTAGAAGTGACAAGGTGTACCAGAGGAGGTTAGATGGATAGAGATTAGACTGTATTATTTACTAGCTGAATTTATTCACATTTCAGCATTTTTGCTGGATGCTAGTGAAGGTGGGGATGTGCTGTGAATGGCTGTGGAGTCTGCAGTGCATTTACATGAGAGTCTGACTCTGTGTTCATGAGCATCCCAGAGTGATTTACCTCCAAAAGTGGTCATACACATGCATGTATTACTGTGATTCATAGAGATAAACATAAAATACCCTAATTTGCATACAAAATGTGCAATTTACACAAAAAAAATGAATACTGCCATATTAACTTGCAATTATTCAAGTTAGGCAGCATATGTCTTAGGAAAACTCAGACTTCTTAAAGTAAGAAAATAAGAAAAATATTATATTCTCTTCATTTCTGGACCCACCCTAGACTGGATCCTTACATCAAATCCTAATCTTTATCATAACCCTGGGATACTTCCTAACTCTTTAAGCGACCATTCCCCTACCTATATCCACAGATTCTCCAAACATCCACTTAAAGACTACCTCTAAAGGGAATATTGCAAACTTACCCATTTCAAGTCCAGATACTTTTAATTCTAAATTGTCTAGCATAAACTGCTCCTTCCGTCATCACCTCCCTCTCAGTGAGGTTGCTAAATCTTTCAGTAACATGTTTCTAGACATACTTAATAAACTGGCACCTACCAGAAAAATCAGAATAAAATCTAACTTTGCATCTTGGGTCACAAAACATAGATGCTCCATTATGCATAATAGAGACAGTGTCTGGAAAGCCTGTTTCAAAAACAAATCTCCTCCCCTGCTTCAAAGATACAAAGAGCTTAGAAACCTGCCAAAAAACTAGTTAATGATAAAAATTTAGCCCACAAAACCCCAAAAATTCTGGACATCCCTTAATAATCTTCTTTATCCTGGCAACTGTACTACTCCCAACCCCTTCCCACATAACACAACTACTGAAACAGCCACTCTTCTAAACAACATTTTCATAGAGACAATCTAAAAACTTACTCAAAACAGCAATACGTCCTCTACCCTACCTTCAACCCTAACGCATCTTCCAATTCCTTCTCATTTAAACCAGTGCCCACCACCTTCATCAAATGTCTCTTGACCAAACTCAGACCTTGCTCCCCCTCCACTGATAAGTTACCTTCCTTTCTTAATATTGCTACAGAATCCACTGCCTACCCTGTCTCTATACTCATAAATTGATTCATTACTGAAGCCTGTGTCCCACATATATGGAAACCTTTCTTCATAATTCCATTACTCAACTCTACCCACCCTTCTAACTATAGGCCCATAGCTATCCTGTCCCCTATCTCCACAATTCTGGAAAGTGTGTTCATACCCAGTTATTCAAACACCTCTTTGAAAACAACCTGCTAACTTCCACTCAACATTCTTTTAGGCCCCACCACAGCACATCCACTGCTCTACTTTCCTTCACCCAAATAGTAGCTGAGGCCCGTGACAACAACATGGCAATTTCCTACTTATTCCTTGTTCTCTCTAAGGTCTTTGATACTGCCTCTCACTCTAAACTTCTAACTAAACTCTCTGACCTTTGTCTGTCTAGCTCTTCTGTAAATTGTTTTTTTCAGTTACCTCTCCAATAGGCAGCAATCCATTTGCTGGCAAACTGTCTTCTCCCCCTTCCTTTCTCTTAACACAGGGGATCCTCAAGGATCTATCTTGGGCCCCCTCTTGTTCAACATTTTCACTACCAAACTATATTCTGCTTGTAAGTTCTCAACACTACTTCAATATGCTGATGATTCCACACATCACCAATGCCCATAACTTTCCTGATCTCTTAGCACACACTCAGGACATCTTCTCATCTGTCGAAACATGGCTCTTAGACAATCAACTGGTACTAAATCCTAAACAAGCAAAAGCCCTCCTCTTCTTCCCTAGAACACTGGCACAACACAAATCCTCCTTTACCATCACCTACCTCAACAATACCATCATTAAACCCGAACCTCATACCAAACTACTTGACTCCATTATTGACAATGAACTAAAATTTGACATACACATCCAAGAAAGTATAAAAAAAACAGCATAAACTTTCCTCCAAGCTCTCTGTAGCTCAGTCACTTTTCTTACCTTGTCTACTCTATGCTGTCCCTATCCTTACTAATATTCAATCTACACTACTGTCCAAACTTGAACATACACTAAAATAGCCAGATTTGTCACTAATCTCCCTTACAATTCCCATCACTGTCTTGCTCTTAAGACACTTCAGTCACCTGAATTCTCTCGCCAACTACTACTTCCTCAGTTACATATCACTCACTCCATTCTGAATAATCCCTCTTACTGCCCCCTCTCTCCAACCTAATATCTTACTACACCCCCCTCCAGCACCAATGCACAACTGATAAACACCTTCTTGATATCTACAAACCTAAAAAGAACATTGGAAAGTCCCTTTATAGGTATTCAGTTACACATCTGTGGAACACACTCCCCCTCAATATAAGAAACATTTCCCAAAAGCACCTGTTTAAACGAGAACTAAAATACTATCTACAAAAGACTTGGCCCTGCCCATGCCAAGCCCCCACATGACAACTGTTTCATTTACTCATCCCCTACTCTATTTTGATCTATCATTTCTTTTCTTTTTCTTCTCAGTCATGTAATTTCATTTTTTTATCCTCCTGTATTAAAAGCACAAAAGTTATTCTAATTCTATGTCTCTTATATTTTAAATACTGAGTTCACCTTTTATATATTCTATTATTTTTGTAACAGTATTTTCATTGTATAAAAGATTACTGTGCTGGTGAACTGTATCTTATAACTTTATGTTATGTGCTTGCACATTAGATCACTATGTACTTGTCTCATCTGTTACATGATTGTAAATTGTCTGGAGCTTTTCTCCTCAGGTCTCCACTGAAAAAGGATCCTTGGCTCAGTTGGACTAACCCGGTTAACAAATGTCAAATAAATAAATAAATAAATAAATAACAAGCACTTACAAGTATGAAAAAGTAGCAAATGTAAGAAATGTTACTTTTACTAATATCATGTGCACGTTATGATGGCTATTAATAAATAGTGTACAGCTATCATTTGGAAGTGGAAACAGTACAGCAGCAGTGGAAATGATTAATGATCACTGAGAAAAATCAGTACTTTGGTGTCATTTAGTGATTGTGCATACAAGCTAGAAATACAGTCACTGGACAATGAAGTACTGCAGTGGTAAATAGGTTTTCTTGGCTCAACAAACATGTGTCTTTACTGGAGGATTTCCGATTGTCACAGATGAATGAAAAATGTTATGAATACATGACAATGGTAGTGAGTGGGGAAAGGAAGAATCTGTTAAAGTGTTGGCTTTATTGATGCGAATGTACTGCAGCTAATACTGTATCACAACTTCTCCTGGCTGGACTTTATGTATATATAATTATGGGATTTGTGTAACCTAACACTTTTAGGAGGATTTTATTTACATTTAATTTAAAATTTTTATTTCAAATTTTGTAGAACAAACACTGATAGCCATTTGCTAAACAAAATAGTCTCACAATGAAAACAGACTTTGCATGTACAGTAAACTTCTTTGCCCTTGAAATTCACATTCATTGAAACTGCAGTGAAACCCACATTCAAAGAAAATGCATCTGGCTAGTGGCAGATTAAGTTTGTCTTTGGGCTGTTTTTAAATCATAGCCCCTTTGCACACACTTTTAGGACCATGCAAACATGCATGTGTTCACTGCTGCACCATTCTGATTGTATTAAGTTATATTCCTTGAATAATACAGCACCACTTGTTAGAGTACATTGTAAAATCAAACCATGCTCCCTGGCTCTCCAAAGAGACTAGGTCCCTTATGAAACAAAGAGATTGTGCTTTGAAAACCTGGACTAAAACTAAACAACCACCTTTTCTTCAAAAATACAGGCAACTGAGAAACCTTGCAAAAAAACATACAACTAATGACAAAAAGTTATACTATAGCTCTGCACAGCTTAACAACAAATCCAATCCTTGAAAATTTTGGTCAACTCTCAACAACATCCTCTATCCTGGAAAGCCCTCTAATCCCTCCCCATACCCTAATTCTTCCTCTCAGGAAACAGCTACCCTCTTGAATAAACACTTTATCTCTTCCATCCAAAATCTGGTAACCTTTAAGCCAAACTCTACTTCGACACCCACCCCTCCAAGGCCCACTAACATAACTTTGTTTTCTTTTGAGCCAGTTCCCATTACTTACATCAAATCTCTACTACTCAAGCTAAAACCTTGCTCTCCTTCCACTGACAATCTATCTCCTACATTCCTCAAACTTGCTAATGACTTAGTTGCCTATTCTACATCTATACTAATTAATCAATCTATTCTGGAATCAGCTGTCCCCACCCTTTGGAAATCTTTGTTCACTATCCATCTTCATAAAGGTGGAAATTCCACTGACCCCTCAAACTACTGACCCATTGCCATTCTGTCCCCCCTCTCCAAGATATTAGAAAAATGTATTCACTCACAGCTTCTCAATCACCTGCTCACACATCACTTACTTACATCTACCCAACATGGATTTCGTCCTCACCACAGCACCACCACTGCCCTCCTCTCCTTCACTCATATCATTGCAGAGGCCCTAGTCAACAATAAACTCATTTCCTATCTCTTCCTAGATCTCTCCAAAGCCTTTGATACTGTCTCTCATCCTCTACTACTATCCAAACTCGCAAATCTCCATCTATCCCCCTCCGCACTTGCCTGGTTTGTTTTCTTTTGAGCAAGTTCCCATTACTTACATCAAATCTCTACTACTCAAGCTAAAACCTTGCCCTCCTTCCACTGACAATCTATCTCCTACATTGCTCAAACTTGCTAATGACTTAGTTGCCTATTCTACATCTATACTAATTAATCGATCTATTCTGGAATCAACTGTCCCCATCCTTTGGAAATCTTACCTATCTGACAGGGAACAATCTGTCAAATGGCTCTCATCCTCCTCACCTTTCCTTCCCATCTCCACTGGGGTTCCCCAAGGCTCCATCTTGGGACCCCTTTTATTTAACATCTTCACCAATGATCTTTAAACCTCATGCAAAGAAACCTCCCTTATTCAGTATGCCGATGACTCTACACTTATATCCATCTCAAATAACATTCCTGAACTACAGTCCCTGACCCAACAGGCCCTACTATCCACTGAACAATGGCTCTCTCACAACCTATTGATCCTAAATCCCAAAAAGACCAAACTCCTACATTTCCTTTCCCGTTCTCTTTCTCATCACAAAACCTCCTTTTTTATTACATCTTCTAACAATACAGCTATCCAACCTGACACCCACACAAGACTCCTAGGGAAAAAAAACAAACCAGAAAC